>NW_011888836.1:1428010-1438566 GCF_000151845.1 Pteropus vampyrus
TAATGGCATTAAAAGGGAAAGAGAAGGATGGGTGGGCAAAATGTTGAAAAGTAACAATCTTTCAGACTTGGAGACTGATTATAAAATGTGAAGAAGTGGAGAAGTAAATGAAAAAGCCCACATTTTAAGCCAGATGACAGCTCAAGGTATAGTCCATTAACTGAAGAAAGGCAGTTAAAAGCAAAAAGTTATTTGATAGAGTGGATATGATAAGTACTGTTGGAGATAGTGTGTGTTTAAGGTGCTAAAAGAAAGTCATGTTCATCAAATCATTGGAAATATGAACCTTAAAACAGGAGTATATTCAGCCTAAAGATACTGATTCCATACTCATTCCAAAAGAGGTAAAAGTTAAAACAACCTAGATGTCCATCAACAGATGTATGGATAAAGAAGATGTGGTGTATATATATAATGGAATATTACTCAGCCATAAAAAAGAATGAAATCTTGCCATTTACGCACAAGCACATGTAGATGTGGGCTAAACAGGTTTTTGAAATGGTCATCATTGTCTAATATAATCCCTTCTCTCAAACTTGTCCCTTCCCAATATTAGAACTGAACAGTAGCTCTGAGCTCCCACATATCTTAGTGCAACTAAAATATCTTGAACTTATGTTTCCCCTCCTTGCAGTCTACACTCTGAGGTCAGACATTTTCTTATTCTTCAGAATTGACTCCTAAGCCCTCTTCTTAATCTACTCTCTCTCCTTAGACAATCACATCCACTTCCTATGTCTTCAATTATTATTCAAGAACCAACAAACTCAGGTTTTTATTACCCATCCTGATCACTCATCTGTTCTTGAAAAAGGTAGATATAAATGCCCACTCTGCATCTCCAATTAGATTTCTCAAAGACCCACAAACTCAACATGTCCAGCTCATGGATTTTCCTATGTTAGACTTACTTTTATTCTACTTTTCTCCATTTTAGCACATGACCTCAGACTATGAGTTATTATTGATTCCTCCTCCTTGACTCCCCAAATCTTATTGGTTCTAAATCCTAAGTCTTTCTCTCAAATCCATCTATTATCTTCATCTCCCTCCAGCCATTCATGGGTTCCAGCTACCATGATCTCTCACCATGAATACTCAAAAATTCCCTTAAATGGTTTACTGGCACGCAATATGACCTTCCTTCAGTTCATTACCTGTAAAGTAGCCAGAGTATTTATGAAAACAAGAGCTTGTCCCTCTTCCCTGGTAAATATCTTTCAGTGGTTTCTCTTTCCTCTTAGGATAGAAATGACACAGTCAATAATCTTTAATATGTCCTTTGAGGTACTGCATGATTACGCTGCCTCCTTTTTTTTCCTGCCTTAGCTTGCTCTTCTCGCTATACACTAGCATTATTGGTCTTTAAAAAAATTGCTCTTATAGGCCATTCTCCTTTTTGCCCCAGGACCGATATATATACTGTCATATAATTTTCTCTTTCTCCCACTTACTCTGCCTTTACTTATCTAGTGCTTACTTTATGAGTAACACAAATTTCATTTCCTTAGGGAAGTATTTCTGGACTCTACAGCACGATTTCCTCTCATATGCTTCCACAGAACATTTCTCCTACGTAGGACTCAATAAAATTGTTTGACGACTCTCTTCCCTACCAGGCTGCAATTTGTCTTGTTCAGTGCTATTCATCCAGCAACCCTCACATTTTCAGAAAATAAAAGCGAATGAACAAAACAATGTTTTTAGAGAAACTATTGCAGGTTTGAGTTAAAATTTCAAATCCACTTTTTCTTCTGGCAGAATAATAATTTTCATCAAATGATAGCTCAGCTCATATCTGCTTATCAAATTAGCAGAAAGCAAGGTGTCAAGAAGAGTAACATAATAGACAAGTGGGTTTTTGTTTGTTTGTTTGTTTGTTTGTTTGTTTTATAGCCGAACAGGACGTAAATGTTAGAAATATAAGACACTGTGCTGAAAGGAGACTAGTAGATGGTGGGCACCTAAAAAATAAGTGAAAAGAGAACACTAAAAGGAGAAAGAAGAGACACGGAAATAAACTTTATAATATATTGAGCTTTAAAGTCAGAGAGACTTGGAGCTGAATCCCAACTCTGCCATTTATAAGCCAGATTTTCTATTTCTTTATAGTGATTTGAGGATAATAATACCTGCTGCAGAGAAAGGGTGAGAAAATTGTTCTTTTTAAAGTGGCAGGAAAATTCTTGTTGCATAACGAGAGTCTGAATTGTCAGTTTTCTTCTTCTCTAACTCCAGGAAGACATACTTTTCAGTTACGTTTATTTTACATTCAGTTTGTCAAGCAGTAAAATTTGTGGCGTATAAATATAGTGTAAATAGTGTATCAGTCGGGGTCCCATAAGAATACGTAAAACTGTGTCATGTCATTCAAAGATTATTTTATCAAAGGGACTAGTTAAAACAGTATTAAGAGAGTTGAAAATATAAACAGAGAAGGAGAGACAGCCAAAATACTAGCAGGGACAGAAAGCTGCTAGCACCTTCAGATTGGAGAATCAAAGAGAAAGTGGAACCTCTGGAAGGTAGCTGCTGGGACAGAAGAGTGGGTGCTGGCATGGAGGGCAAGGCTGCCAGAGGAATAATAGTTACTGCCTATTGAAGATGCCACTCAAAGCATAGAGATGGGGAGGAGTACTCTGACTTCCCACTTCCTCCCTCCTTCTAACCTCCTGCCAATATCTCCCACTAGCCAAACCCAACTAAAGTCAATGGGGAGCTGCTTCTGGGAAATACATTTGCAGCGTCAAACTTTTAAGACTGAAAGCAGAGAGAGAAAAAAGCAAGGAACAGATCTGAGTGAAAACAAGCAAATGACTGACACAAACTGCAAAGAAGGGCAGTCAAATGTGATTTGATAGAACCCTGTTACCAAAAAATAACTACTCTGCTCAGTGAAGCTCCATCAGACCAACACAAGAAAGATTACAAATAATAGTAATTGCCTTCTTGTGCTTTACAAAGCATTTTCAAAGGATAATATGGTGCATTGGAAAGGAAACAAGCTTGAAAGGAAGTAGCTTTTGTGTGTAAACAACTTAAACATGAAGGAGATGTAAGCAGAGAAGGAAAGTCTCTCATACTCTTCTTTCCACTTCTCCCTCCGAATGAATAACCACTGTGAGCAAATTGGTGAACACTTTCTAGAAATTGTTGATGGATATGCCAAATAGATATGTATACAGAGATACACACCTTATAAAATACAACACAAATGCTAAACATTGGTCTGGAATGTTTTCCACTTCAAATTATATCTTTTTACATCTTTCCATGATTAATTTTGTCTTATTACTTTTAATGAGTATCTTACTGTATGCTCAGATCATAACTCACTTAACCGATTCCATATTGGGAATCATTTGTAGTGATTCTAATTTTTTTCCGACTGAAAATAAGGTTGGAAAAAACATATATGTATAAATAGCTGCAAGGTAAAGTTCTAGAAGTGGAATTGCTAGGTCAAAAGGTAAGATGTCATAAATTTTAACATGTATTATGACAAGGCATTCCAAAATTTGTTTGAGAATTTACATTCTCATCCAGAGTGAATAGAGAACCTTTCTTCTACATTCCCCAAAACAAGGGTTTCTTTTTAATTCTTTTTTCATTTTTGACTTCATGAAACACACACAAACACACACACAAAAATTTATTATTTTTACTATGTGTATCTTTAATTATAGGTTAAGTTTAAGATCTAAAAGTACTTTAGTAATTTTTTTTTCTACGAACTGCTAACTCATATTTTATACTAATTTATCTAGTAGGTGACTTTTTAAATCTGCTTATTGGTTTGTAAAATATAAAAAACTTTATCCCAAGTCATCAGGTATTACAATTTTTTCCTCATTTACTTTTAGTCTTTTAAATTTTTATGTTGTTGTTTATCATGCAAAAACATGCCACTTACAAACAATAGAGACTTGAACAAGTAAATTAAATTTAATTTGCTACTAATTAATTTATTCATCTGAAAAAAGAAAATAACAATATGCTTTTCACACATTTGTTTTGAGGATCTCCAAGATTATATGTTTAAATTTTTTTTGGCCTAGAACATAAATGGCCACTTTTATTGTTAAATAGTCTTTTGTGTTACAACATCTCATTTGAAATATATAACAACCTTCTGAAGTGGGTATGGCAGATCTCAATATTCTCATTTTACAGATTAAGAAGCTGAAGTTCAGAAAGTGTTCCTGAATTCATGTCAGTCAGACAACTATGAAGATTTAGAGGTTCACTTCGTGGTCACTGATATCAAAAATCAACACATATACTACTTCACTCTCCGCTTTCTAATAGTTGCATATTGAAGCCCAAAAGAAAGAGATCCTCTACTATTCATAAAAAAGGAAATGCTCTAGCAGAACTACCTTAATAGATTGTGGAGATGGAAATAAAATAAACTTTCTGGAAGTCTTTAGTTATGAGCTCTTTAAAATGCATTTTGTAGTATTAGCTTCCATTCAGCACCTGGATACCACCTAAAACAAAACCCATTCTTCGTACAAACAAAAAGACAATTATGTATCATGCACAAACAAATCTATTGAACCAAACTTTATGCATACATAAAACTGTAAGAAACAGAATATTTGAATACAAAGAAGAAAAGATATTTTCCAAAAATATCGAGTTGGAATATGCAATAGTATTTTCATAGCTTTTCATCTACTATTCTGAGAAAGTTACCTGTGACATGAAAGGAAATTTAACAATGAAAATTCATCATGTAGAAAAAGCTAACGTATAAAAAAAATGGAAATATCCAACATATAGGTCATTATCAGTAAGCCTGACGAAAGTTTAAGCATTTCAAATATCCTAGGGACTTTATTTACTCTAATAAAATGGAAATGCTTTCAGATACACATGCTTAGAGAGATTATTTCAAGGTTTATACTGATGCAAAACATTTTAGCTTTAGAAGCCAGGATGAGATTCTAAATCAGATGAGTCCATCACTTCTGAAACCTCATAAAGACATTAAAGATTCTTTACAATAATTTTAGAAGGAGGTCAGCCCTGTGGTACTTCACTGGAGAGAGACACAGCTGTTTAAGTATTTGGAAGGTAGGGCAATATATGGCATAAGCTATTAAAAAGAGGAGCCACTGCCAGCAGGTGCTATTATGGAGACCAGAGCACATCTCCATTATGGTCCATTGCACTATTTCAGAGGGTCATCACACTGGAAAACTATTCTGCATGGGAGATTTCACAACTACAGCTAGTGATTTAAAATTTTAAAACGTTATCAGAAGTAAATTTTAAACAAATTGATGGGTAAATATTCCAATGACAGGTAAGGATTCATACTGTGAAAGGAGAAATAACAATCTTTTTAAGTTTCTTTCATTCTCATCTGAGAATAGTCCAAATACTCGGCTTACTTCAAAATAAAGAAAACTGGGCATCTCAAAGCCTCATGTTTCATGAAAACCTATAGGTTCTAATATGAGCTCTGGAAATTTTTAAGATGTAGGGATGAGGTTGTGTCACTTGACTGAATTCTCTCTATATTTGAAAATTTTGAACAAACACTGTCTTTGCAGCATAGTTTTGGACCTCAGTCTTGACACTGCCTTCAGTCAAGGAACGTGTCAATATATTTTAGAAATTCATGTCTTTGGCCAAATATCAACCTGAGTTTGCCAAGAGGCACGAACATCTGGAAGACAGGATGAGGCAGATCTAGAACTGGTTCTATTCTGTCTATACAAATACCCGAGACACTTTCTCTTCTGCGTCATTGCTATCCCTCTAGGTGTCCAGGGACCTTCTGTCTCTAAGGAGATCATTAATGTTCTGGGCTGCTGAAAGGACAGTTGTTCACGTGAGTTAATTCTGAGGGCAATGTCTCTGAGCACACAGATGGGAATTACTCCTATGAATGACAATCTGTCAAAGACTGGTGAGAGTCCTTCTTTGATGTCAATGGGAACTACGATTAACTTGCCAGCTTGATACAAACAATGCGCCAAGCTCCCTGGAATAGAAATATGGTGGTTTGTGGGTGAGTTCTTGGCTTCTATATGACTTTTATGAACTGTTGATACCTATAATTATTCAGCTAGAGCTGAGACAGATCCTGGATGTTTATGCTCTTTTTGTCAGCAAGATCACTGAGGTCTAGTTCTCTAGTCCTTGTTCCCTGACCTCTGCTCACAGCATGGTTTTCTGTCTTCTTTCTTTCACCAGATTCTTCATTTAGACTAATGGAAAGATAGCCGAGATTTTCAACTATTCTTCAAGATATATTTTTATGTCCTGACCTAGGTACTGGATCTAAAAGACAAGAATTTGACTGTTTGATTATTTTTTATTTCTCTGTGCTCTTTTCCTTAAGGTATCAGTTGTAGGGCACTGAATTTATGGAATGGAAAAAAGCCGTGATCATCATAAGAAGCAGAAAAATACAAGGGCTAGAAAACACTATGGCTAACATATGAAAATATTATCCTGCCCCATGTCATTTTAGAAATTTGACAGTATTTTTTTCAATGAAAAACTTAGAGAAAACAGTAGACTACAGACCTTTCCAGTTTAGCTTTGAGCTTCTAATTGATGCTACTTCAAATGTAGCATGCACTACCATTATCACTGCAAAATAATAAGCATCCTCATGTGAACATTATGTCAGAGATAGTCAGATGGAACTAGTTCTGTCCCTTGGTTCTTGTTACAATAAAGCAGTAAGAGAAGAGAAAATTCTGTAGTTGGGATGCATTATACTTTTGAAATGAAAAAGGAAGGTTGACTGTAATGGGCATTTCCACCAGAGAGCAATCACAATGCCCAGTTGGTTCTCATGCTTTTGATAGTTCTTAACTGTGTCTAACTCTCCTGCTGAGTTCCTGTCTCAGGCTCACAGATTAATATTAACTCGCGTTGCAATGAGACAGATTTCTCTTGTGAGGGAGCTATTTTGATCTGTGCACTTTATCATTAAAACGTTTCCTGAAAGCTTATCTTGCAGCATTTCCAGAAGCATGTTCTATAGAATCCTGGTATCCAGTGAGATGTGAAAAGGTGTTGCATAGATAAAAGGAATCTGCAGTTAAACTACTCAGTGA
This sequence comes from Pteropus vampyrus, assembly GCF_000151845.1. Taxonomy (NCBI): domain Eukaryota; kingdom Metazoa; phylum Chordata; class Mammalia; order Chiroptera; family Pteropodidae; genus Pteropus; species Pteropus vampyrus. Next base: position 1,435,096 of record NW_011888836.1, read on the forward strand.
TACTCTGCAAACTTTACCTCTTATCATAAAGATTCAGAATTCAATTAACATATAAAAGGTTCAGAGAAAACCTACATGAAAGAAACCTGTCTAACTTTGATAAACCCAGTATTTCCCAAACTTTGCAAATACAATTTTGGTTTTATTCATCTTGTGTCAATGAATATCACATGTCCACATTTTGAAAAAGGCTGTCATATACACATAACATCATTTATTCCAAATTTGATTCCATATATCCCTTTCTATTAAGATAGAATTCATTTTTATTCAGAATAAAATCCATTCAATATTCAGAAGCATGAAAATTCTTTTTTAATTGGGAAAACTTTTTTACATTCTAAACTCAAAGCTTCAAGTGTTTCTTGAATCATCTGGAGAACTAAAGTTTAAAGATTGTGAGCATCACTGTCATTATGTAGGCTATAAACTCTCTTTAAGGTAAAAGATCCAGATAATAGATAGACCCAGGTAAGTTACAAGCAGATGCACCACAAAAAATTAGGCTGCACAATACCTTATGCTCAGAGTAAGATCGTAAGGGGTTGATCCATGAAGTTTGTCCACTGGCATGTCTTGTCTAATGACAAGACAAGCCAGTGGACAAATCAATCAAGCAGCCAGGAGCCAGAAGAATTCAGTGACTGGAAAACAAGTTAAGACGATAGATCAAATTCTAGGTTTCTGGAAAAGTACAAATACTAGAAGATTAGACAAAGTGCAAGGGAAGGACATACAGAGGCGAGGGTGCAGGCCCATAGGCAAACAGACTGGAGAGGAGGCATGAAACAATAACAAAAAGACCTTGTAGCAAATGTCTGCTATAATAAATAAGACACAAAAGAAAACCTCCATCTTGGGACAAATGACAATCGCAGGCAGAAGCTATTCCAAAGTCAAAGGGCCATAGCTGCTTAGTGGTTCATCTGGGTAGAGAAAAAATAAAATAAAACAAAGACAAGTGCAACAATTACACAGTAAGGCAAGTGTCATCTAAATGCTTACCTGAATTTAGAAGAAGTATTTGACCGATTTTTATGACCGAATCATCAATTTTGTAGAAACCTTAAGTAGTTTATGATCATAATTCCAATTTGACATTTTTTCATTTACAAAATAATAATGGGTTATATATGTCCTTTATGACAGATGATAAATTAAGTATTAATATATTAATAAATGCCAAATGCCAATAAATACAGATTCTAATAAATATGATGTGCCATAATTTGAGATGACATTATTATGAATGAGAATTGAATATAAAATATTAAGAATTTATCATATATTTACAAATGTAGTACAATTGATTGAAATGAATTCAGTTGTGCTTTATAGGTTTTTAAATTTTATTTTTATATTAGTAAAGTTTATTTTTATTTTAGTAAAGACTTTGATTCAAACCCACAGATCACTATTAACACAAATTAAGAAAGTGTGGTCCTTGCAGTGTTACTCTTTCCAGAAACTTGAAAGCTGCAACATGACAGGTCATTGCAGTGGCCTTGCATTAACCTGAGCAGATATATTAGCAAGAATTGATCCTACTGTCTGTCCTAATCAATAACCTTATTGATGTCCTGATCAAAAAGTTTATAACATGTTAACCATATTGCCAAAGAGCTTATGTTAGGTGGGTTACTGAGATTTTGGAATTAGGAGATAAAGCCCAATATGATTTTCATTAAAAGAAAATATAACATTTGCAAAACCACAATGAAATTCAACAAAAACATATGCAGGCTGAGTCAGATAAGGAAAAGGATCTTAAAAGATATAAGATGTGGCAATAGTAATTAATAATATGTATTAAAAATTATCCATGTCAACATAGTGCCAGATATATTAATATGATTAATTTATGAAAATAATCACAGAGGCTCTCATAAGAGGACTCTGAGATTTTGTTTCGATCAGACTTTGAAGAGAGTGTGATCAAATATATGAATCCATATAGAAGTGACACATTAAAGGGGTGGAGACTAAGACCAATTTGGGAGCGTACTATTTAGCACATAGTATGTCCTTAATTGGTGTTTATTGATGTATCTTTCAGGATTCAGTCAGGAAAACAGAGGCTACTGCGTGCATTCCAGGCAGGAAGGATTTCAATATAGAAAACACGGGCTTAAATAACTGTTGGAATAGTGGGGAAAGGCAAGGTCAGGGAAGCTACCAATAGTGACCTCAGCCTGAATCATTGAAGAAAATGATTCTCGATACTGAATGGGCAGATGCAATAAACCTTTCGTCTACCTACCCCTTTGCCTGCAACTGCTTGTAGAGATTGGTGACCATTCCTTCTCTTCCACTGTCCAGATCTTATGGGAGGATTTCTTATTGTCAAACTCTGCACCAGAGCACTATGAGGAAAAGGTTTTGGGGGAAAATAATTCTCATCCTAGAAGAAAGTAATGGTGTGACGCAGAGCTAACAGCAATTCAGCACAATTATATAAATGACATTCCTATCAAGAAAGTATCAAATATTCATATGTTTAGCCTAGAAAAGACAGAATATGACAGAGTTTCAAAAAATTTCTGACCTCTTGGAAATTAGGTTAAAATTCTTAGTCGATTCTGTTTTTAGATGATTGAGACAACTCTTGCAACAATAATAACAAACATCTTACACATCTCAGTGGCTATAATAACAAGCATTATGTCTTGCCTGCCTATCCGCAGGTCAGCTCTGTCAATTCTGCTGAGTTCATCTGGTTTGCAGAATTACTTCCAGGTCAGGGTTTAGATTTTGTCTAAATGTCTCTCATTTTTAAGAGCTACCTATGGAAGGTAGATTAAATGTTCTACAAAGATATCTAAATCCTACTCACCAGAACCTGGAATGTGTTATATGACATGGCACAGGGGAATTGTGGTTGCAGTTGGAATTAAAGTTGATAATCAGCTGACCTAGAGGTGAGAAAATTATCTGGAATTAGCCAGGATCATCTAAGTGTGCCCACTGTAGTCACAGGGTCCTTAAAAGTAGAAGATGGGAGTAGAAGAGACAGAGAATCAGAAGGAGAACCAGAGAGAGGGCAACACAAGGAGAATTAGGCCCAAAGATTCTGGTTTTGAAGGGAGAAAAGAGAGTCATGGGCAAAGGAATGTGGGTACATTTCTAAGAGCAGTAAAGGGCATGGAAACAGATTCTCCTAGAGTTTCCAGAAGAAATGTAGCCCTGCCCACACCTTGATTTTAGGCCAGTGAAACCCATTTTGGATATACAAAACCAAAAATAGTAAATTACTGTTATTTTAAGCCACTAAATTTGTAATAATTTGTTGTGGCCATTATAGTGGAATAGAAACCTAATACACACCGAGGACCCATTATCCTCCTGGTGATAGAAGGAGTACAGGAGAGTGAGCAGAAACACTCAATGCTTTTAAAGCCTCACCCTTGGATGAGCATCCTGTCACTTCTGCTCAGCTCAGAATCAGCGTGGAGAGGAAGTGCATACTCTCTT
>NW_011888836.1:1440581-1444690 GCF_000151845.1 Pteropus vampyrus
GGTTACCCTGGGTGTGTCCTCAGTCATGGAAAATTTTCTCTGCAGGATGGGAATTGCTTCAACCTTTCAAAGTAAAGCAATGGAGAAAAGACAGGGTACAACCCACTGAGATATTAGAGGAAATCCTCATCTTCAAATGAGAGGGCATGTGCCTAGGTTTCCCCACTGCAGCAATTGTGACGGTTACTGTCGTGTCAGCCGCAGAAGTAAAGGGCACCTCCTGCTGCTGCTGTCCACACTGACTGCTCCCCTGTTGCAGTCCCCTTAGCACATTTATATTCTAAGTCTACTTCATTAGTACTCGTTTCTTCTGGCACTCCATTTTCACACAGATAGATTGATATGCAGAGATAGTGGATCTGTTGAGACTGAAGACTATGCTGAACACACAGTAATTTCGTGATTATCACATGAATTAATAATTAATCAACAAACCAGTGATTGCTCCATCATATATTTCCCCCTAGAGTCCCTGTTCAGTCATTTTTCTCACTACTGTCAATTCTTTATTTCTGCTGAAATTCTTACTCATTCTGCTGCCTCCTCATTCTTGCACAGCTGTACTTCCTATGGGTCCCAACCAGGCTCTCTCTTCAGTTTGAGATTCAAAAGCTGCAGTGTTCAGGTAAGTTGTAGGGAAGAGTAGGATATAATGGGAAACAAAAGTTGGGGTTCTTTTCACCTAGAATACCCTGGCCTGAATTATCAGCACCCTTTGACATTTAGGCCCATGCCCAGCTTGGCAAAGCAGGGCAATATGTGAATTAGGCTAACTGCTAACCTGATCTTCACTTCCCTTTCTTTCCACCCTGTGTTCTCTTGTGGACAATCCATTCAGCATTTCTCAGGGAAAATACAAGTTCATTCTCACAAAGGTGCAGAGAACTCCCTCTAATTGCCTTTCATTGTAAAAAAAAAAAGAAAAAAAAAAGAAGAAGATTTATTTAAAAAGTAACTGTGCTGATGATTGGATTTTAGGCTTTAGTGGATAAAAAATAAGATTCTTCCCCTTCATGAGAAAACAGACAGATGTACACATGAACAGCCTCTATTTCAACCTATTTCAAATGCGAAGCAGGAATGGCACTTTGTCTTAGTCTATTCAGGATGCTATAACAGAATGCCATAGATTGGATGGTTTATAAACAACAGAAATTTATTCTCACAGTTCTGGAGGCTGAGAAGTCCAAAATCAAAGCACTGGCAGTTTTGGTGTCCAGTGTAGGCTCATTTCCTGGTTCAAAGACAGCTATCTTTTTGCCATGACCTCACATGGTAGAAGGGGTGAGCATACTCTCTGGGGTCTCATTTATGAGGGTACTAATCTCATTCATGAGGGATCCACTGTCATGCTTCAATCACCTCCTAAAATCCCCATCTCTAATACTATTACACTGAGGATAACTTTTCAACATAAGAACTTGGGGAAACACAAATATTCAGTCTATAGCACACTTCATTGCATTCACCATAAATAACCCACTTATCAACGTATTTCTAAACAATGTGCAGGAAATGGAGAAAGGGTCTTAACATTATCCAGTGGGCAGCATTTATTTCAAAAGTTCACATCTGACATCTGTTCTCCATCCTCCACTAATATACTTTGGTCCCTTCTGTAAACCTCCAAACTTGCCCACTATCACCCTTCTGCCCTGAAAACAAAACTTTCCAAATACTTAGGATCCACTCTACTCAGAAGAAACAGGGCTTTTCCGTCACATGTAAACTAGGCCAGACTATGAGATAAGAACTGGATCATTGGGCTTTTGTCTTTGTGTATGTAATTTTTTTTTTTTTTTGTATACACAATTACGTATGTATGTTACATCAAGAGAGATTCTTCATGGGTATTTACCTGTTCAAATGATTTTCCCAGATTATTTTCCAGAGTGAAAAAAAATAGCAATTGGAACTAGCCTTAAAATTTGAATTGAAAACAGGCATTTTTTTAAAATTATACATAATTTAAAAAGCTATAGGTTACTATGATTCTTAAAATACACAAGTTCTGTAGAGCAATAGGGTTCTTATCAGTTAAAAGGTTAAATTTTAAGCAGCTAAAGAGGCTGACTCTTCAAACTTAGCTCAGAGTGGAGAATTTATTACATAGTCAGAATCTCATTTAGTATGCAGGGTAAATAGCCCTCATGCAGAATATAATGTGAAGGAGAATCACAACTTTTCCAGCAGAGTCAGAGAGATCGTCTAAGGAAGAGGAGGAGGCCAGTCAATGGAAATAGATCTCTGACATTTTATATTCTTGTCCTGTTTGCTACCTAGAAACTGAGTCATTTAAAAAAAAAAAAATGGTATCAGTTAGGGAAGGAGAAAAGGTCCTATTAGAAGGTTGAGACCCAAAAAATCTCCAGAGTTTTGTTCCAGAACTCACATTGTATGAAATCCAGAATAGACAGCCAGTTGAGGAAGTCTGGAAGCCAAGAGGGAGAAAGCGTAGCAAAAGGGAACAAGTTCTTCAATTAATAGCAGCATTTCCTTAATCCTGAGCTGCCCTTCAGCACAATTGGGAAGCAAATGAAGTTTGTTTTCGTTGTTCACACAGTGCAATATTTCTTTATCTCACATGAAATCTCTTCCTTTACTCATGGCACAACTAACTTCTACTCTGATTGCCCCAAATCCAAAATTTCAGTACAAGAGTCTTTATAAAATGCCTCCAATGACCTAGGGCTCCATTTGGCCATGGTCTTGACCTTTCTAGCCTTGCAAAGGTGGCATGCTGCCTTTAGAGCAGTCACCAATTCTCTTTTCTAGTTTCCCTTCTAACTCTTCCTACTGAAATTTACCAGGCCTGCTCTCCTCACAGCTTGCAGGCTTCTCTTGACAGGGCAACATTAGGTAACCAGAGAAGCTGACCTCTGCACATGAGCTACAGGGAGAAGCCCGTGGGGCCACAACCCACAGGCCATCAGACTTTCCACTCCAGGTCAGAAATGCATCTAGCAGTGGTCTTCTGGAGGCAGCTCTCTCTGTGGCTTTCTTCCGCAAAATAATGATGCTAATGGATATTTCAGAGCTGGCTGGATCCGTTTTGGTAGGAGAGCAGAAAAAAAAAATAGCATTAAATTAAAACAATAGATGGGAAAAAAACAGTCCTTCTGGGCTGGAAACTATCTTTCTAAAGCATGGAGAAGACACAGTTTTAAAGGTCCTAAGATAAGAGTAAATATTAAAGATAGTAATGCTTTCCCCATGTTCATACATTGGGAAAATGACTGAATTTCCCTCAGAAAGAAATATCTAATGATTTAGGAAGTAACTCTTAATGCGCTAATATTGCAAAAAAAAATATTTTCAACTTTACTGGACAATCACATAATATTGTAATTTAAATATAGTGAGGAAAGTTTCAGGGACAAATTAATTTTGCTCAGCAATATCTGTGGCTCGGGTATAACAACTCTGTTTGCTAATTTTAAAAAGATGAGAGGTAAAAATGATCTCACATTTACATACTATTAACCACTGTAATAACGTAGGAATGAATTTAGGGAACTCGAAGATTGCAGAATTATTGCTTTGCAGGTAGACAGGGAACCATAAAAATGTCACCTCCAAGTAAAAATGAGTGAGATTTTAGTTCCAACTCCTCTGTGGAAGTTCGTCATTGTAATTTCACTATTCTGATTTTTAAAAGAGCATAAACTACAGGGTCTTAAGATCGAATTCATTTTGCCACTTTGAGGCATTTAGATATTTTATACTACGGCATTTGGATCATGCCTTCCTGGCTTATGATAAGCAAGATGTATAACATACACAGAAATAAAAAGGAGGCAAGTAGATCTTTATAGGGCATTTCAGAGTCTGAGGAATCTAATAGTGAAGAAAACCATTGTCTGGCTTCCACTGTTATCTGGTTGCTGGCAGATAGTTCCAACTTTCTTCTGTAGGGAGGAAAAGAAAAAAAAAAGCAATTGGAGAGGGAAGAATATGGTAATAATATGGAGAGATAGAAAAGCTTTTTGCTGAATTAGGCACTAAACATATTAACTCCAACTATGAAGATCATAATTGGTGACTAATATATCTTTTTCTTCCATAGCAAAGTTAACAGCCTGAAAGAAGATAAAGGCAGAACCTCTACC
>NW_011888836.1:1444740-1461897 GCF_000151845.1 Pteropus vampyrus
GACCTTTCTAGCCTTGCAAAGGTGGCATGCTGCCTTTAGAGCAGTCACCAATTCTCTTTTCTAGTTTCCCTTCTAACTCTTCCTACTGAAATTTACCAGGCCTGCTCTCCTCACAGCTTGCAGGCTTCTCTTGACAGGGCAACATTAGGTAACCAGAGAAGCTGACCTCTGCACATGAGCTACAAGGAGAAGCCCGTGGGGCCACAACCCACAGGCCATCAGACTTTCCACTCCAGGTCAGAAATGCATCTAGCAGTGGTCTTCTGGAGGCAGCTCTCTCTGTGGCTTTCTTCCGCAAAATAATGATGCTAATGGATATTTCAGAGCTGGCTGGATCCGTTTTGGTAGGAGAGCAGAAAAAAAAAATAGCATTAAATTAAAACAATAGATGGGAAAAAAACAGTCCTTCTGGGCTGGAAACTATCTTTCTAAAGCATGGAGAAGACACAGTTTTAAAGGTCCTAAGATAAGAGTAAATATTAAAGATAGTAATGCTTTCCCCATGTTCATACATTGGGAAAATGACTGAATTTCCCTCAGAAAGAAATATCTAATGATTTAGGAAGTAACTCTTAATGCGCTAATATTGCAAAAAAAAATATTTTCAACTTTACTGGACAATCACATAATATTGTAATTTAAATATAGTGAGGAAAGTTTCAGGGACAAATTAATTTTGCTCAGCAATATCTGTGGCTCGGGTATAACAACTCTGTTTGCTAATTTTAAAAAGATGAGAGGTAAAAATGATCTCACATTTACATACTATTAACCACTGTAATAACGTAGGAATGAATTTAGGGAACTCGAAGATTGCAGAATTATTGCTTTGCAGGTAGACAGGGAACCATAAAAATGTCACCTCCAAGTAAAAATGAGTGAGATTTTAGTTCCAACTCCTCTGTGGAAGTTCGTCATTGTAATTTCACTATTCTGATTTTTAAAAGAGCATAAACTACAGGGTCTTAAGATCGAATTCATTTTGCCACTTTGAGGCATTTAGATATTTTATACTACGGCATTTGGATCATGCCTTCCTGGCTTATGATAAGCAAGATGTATAACATACACAGAAATAAAAAGGAGGCAAGTAGATCTTTATAGGGCATTTCAGAGTCTGAGGAATCTAATAGTGAAGAAAACCATTGTCTGGCTTCCACTGTTATCTGGTTGCTGGCAGATAGTTCCAACTTTCTTCTGTAGGGAGGAAAAGAAAAAAAAAGCAATTGGAGAGGGAAGAATATGGTAATAATATGGAGAGATAGAAAAGCTATTTGCTGAATTAGGCACTAAACATATTAACTCCAACTATGAAGATCATAATTGGTGACTAATATATCTTTTTCTTCCATAGCAAAGTTAACAGCCTGAAAGAAGATAAAGGCAGAACCTCTACCCTACTATCCTTCTCCCCCAGGTTCCTCCCCGCCCCCCATCAGTATTTGAAGCAGACAGAAAACTTGGCAGGCTATCGTGTACTATTAGAGATGATGTATTCTGAAGTAGCCCAAACAGTGCCCAATCCTATCACATTCACCTTTCTCATGCCATGCACATCATTACTTCATTCTATATCCATCAGGCATCCAAATGCGCAAAAACTGCAAGGCAAGAAGTAGAACAAAACAGGAAGTCACATATTAATAACTGAGAAACGTATTTTAAATGTGTAAAAAGCCATAGTCAATGTGAAAAATCAGAAAAATTCTTGTAGCAATGAATGTCAGAGATTATAAACATTTGTGTGTCAGGTTAGTTCTGATTACCAGGAAAGCAATCCACAGGAGATTTAGAAATTCCCACCTCAATTCAGAGTGAAAAGCTCTCCGACACAGCATTCCTGAGCAGCCTCTTCCATGACCTAATTTTTATTTCATTTGTGACACAAAGATCAACATTTTCAGATCATTTCCTCCTGTCCAATTAAAGTTCCAGGCAGGAACCTGGGCTTTTGGATCACTGGATTTATTATACCTAGTAGAATAGCATACCCTTCTTATAAGACATTGTTAAGGAACTCTCATTACTTCCAAAACTCTGAATATGATCATTATAATATTTCACACCTGGTTTAAAGTCAACTTGATTCTTGTAACAAAAAGATAAAAAATAAAAAATAATGATTACAAACTAGGTTAATTTGGATAAAATACAAACCTCCCTAAGTTCCCCATTCTGTAAAATGGTGATAACAGTAATACATTTATACATCTATATGCTTAGATTTAAATGAAATAAAGCATTTAATAGACCACTTGATACAGAATAAAATCTTATAAAATAGAATAAAATAGAAATTATTCTTATTAAAATAAAATAAACTATAAAATAATAATTGAAATCATATATATTATTTAAAATTATTATTTATGTTGAAATTACATACATATAGTCAAAGCAACAGTCAAAGGATACTGTATAGCCTTAAGTATATTTTAGTATTTAGCAATACAGAATAAAAATAAGTGAACTAAATGTTAAACTAAAGTTGTCAAAAAACATACATTAAGCATAAAAATTCACCAGAAGGATATATAAAAATCATTGCATGAGAAAACAGAAAAACTGTTTCTGTAGTTTCTGTGCTAATACTTTAAAACATCTCATTAAGTAGAGAAAATATTTTCAAGTCTCATTAATCAAACCCGGAAAATCTAAATATGCATTTACATATAAAAGGTCATATAAAGATTCTGAGAAAATTAAAGCAATTATAAAAGAATAAAATATTTAGCATTAAATTATAAAATATCATTGATACAAATAATTTTCTAGGAAAAAATACAATACCATAAATAATACAAGAAGCAGAAAATGTTACTACTCCAATAGATATCACAAATCTACCTAGTTCTGTCAATTTCTATCATTATTCCTCTAGCCCATGGGTTGGCAAGTTTGTTTGGTTTTTTTTTTTCTGTAAAGGGCCAGATAATAAAGATTTGGGGTTTTGCTGGCCATCCAGTCTCTGTTGGAACTACTCAGTTTTTTCATTTTAAGATGAAAGTTGCCATAGACACGATACATTGATGAGCTCGGTTGTGTTTCTACAAAATTTTATTCATAAAAACAAGTAGGAAGCCAGATTTGGCCTGCGAGCCATAGTTTACGAACTTTTGATCTAGTCCAACTTATTAGCATCACTTGCCTAGAATATATCAGTAGCGTTCCAACTAGTTTATTTACATTTATTCTGCAAATCAGCATCCCTGCTCTATGTTTTTCATACTTCTGAAAAGCAATTTCAATTAACATACTCCCTGATTTGCCTTTAACATTTTTTAATATGTTTGTTCTTAAGGTAAAGGTAGAAATTCATAAGGTAGTCGACAAGGTCCTGAATTGTTTGGCCTCTATCTGCTCCAAACATGGCTATCATTTAGTTCTTTGACACCCTGCTATCTTCCAGCACAGAACTTTTGATTATTGCTTATGCCTCCGCACAGATGCTCCTGCTCCTCCTCTTCCCTAATTAACTCCTCAGAATTTATACCCCGGCTAACATTTCACTTTTTCAGCTAATTATGCTTTGATTTACCTGCCATTTACAAAATCCCTGGCTTTTCCTAGCACTACATGGTTTAAGCTGAAATTTTACACATATTTGTTATAGTTGGATCATTGTGTGTCTCCCCACTAAATTATATACTCTAGGAGGGCAGAAGTTATTTCTGGTCTGTTGAACATTTTGTCCTCAGTGCCCAGCATCGTGTCTGGTACATAACAGGTACTCAATATCATTTGTTGAATGAGCTAACCAACTAAAGAATGAATGAATGAATGGATGAATGAATGAATGAATGAATGAATAAAGAAATAAAGGAATAAAGGAATAAAGGAATAAATTTAAACTCATCAAATAAATACCTTCATAAAACATTCCAAGGCCAGTTATGGATACTTTGTTTCATGTTTTTAGTTCTCAGACATTATTAAAAAGTTCCAGAGCATAAAAACATTGGGAAGCCTACCCAATGTATTGTATAAAACTAGCATCAACTTATATTAAAACGCAACAAGAAAAAGAAGAGTTGAGGACTGTCTTTTCACAGTATACTTTATTGACCTACTTGGCCCAATTATCAGGATGTTTTCAGCTTTCCAGGTGATTTCAATGTGCATCTTAGGCTGACATCCATACATCTAGGCAGCCTCAGCTGGGGCAGGATGGAAAGAAGTGAACAGCTTATGAGAGTAGTGGGTCATTGATATCAGATTTAGATATTTCCTGTTAAGCAACCCTGTAGTCATGTATATTTTTATTATTAAACACTGCATTTGTAAGTGACACTGAGATTACAAGATCAGGATGTATTTTTATCTCTCCAATTACTTTGAAAACCAGGACATGCTGATCCAAGAATAGCTACACAGAATAATAGAACAAAAAAGCCCTGAACTCTACCCTGGCCTATATAGGAATTTATTTTAAGATAAAAGTGATTTAACAAATCAGTGGCAAATAAATGATTATTCAATAAATGGTCCTGGAAAATTGCTTAACTATTCAGAAGAAGATAAAGATTTCTATCTCACACAATAATCCAGGTAAATTCTGTTAAATGTAAAATATAATATGATAAAACAACTTGAAATTTAAAATAGTAAATATTTAATTCACATTATGTAAGGACTTGTTAAAGTATAAAAATAGTAACAGGAAGAGCAAATAAAAAATTTCCATAGCTTTTCAATATAAAAAAATCCATGTTTATATATATAAACATCTCTACATATGTATATGTATATATGTATAATAGATTAAAAGACAAAACAAAAAAGACAATTATTTTTAATAAATATGGCAGAGTTAATTTCCTTAATATATAAAAAGATCTTAAAATCTATTTTAAAAAATTATTAAAATTTAGAGAAAAATGGCAAAAAAAATCACCATCATGTAATTTATGAGTAAAAGAAGAAATTTAAAAGTTACTGACATACATTAAAAACATGTCCAATTTTACTAACAATCTAAAAATTGCCAATTTAAACAATAATGAGAGATTATTTTTCAGATATAAAATTGGTCTATTTTTTCTTAATGATAATTCTCATTGCTAATGAGAGTAAAGTACAATGTTTATTTTCATTACAGGTGGTGCTACTGTAAATTTATAAACCTTGAAGAAAGCAAATTAGGAACTGAGAGCCTTTAAAAATTATAATTTGGACCCAGTAATACCTCTTCTAGAAATTTATTATGCACAATGATATTTATTGCAGTTATTTGTAATAGTGAAACATTGTAACAACCTAAATAATAATATTGTGAGATTGGTTAAGTATAACAATGTGTCCCTTATGACTTAGTACATTTAAATTCATGCTACTGAAGTCTAATTAGAGAAAATGATGTCCATGATTGAATCAGGGCATAACAATGTATGAACTAATTAGGATATTAAACCTGTGTGTGTGTGTGCATGTGTGTGTGTGTGCATGTGTGTGTGTGTGTATGTGAGAGAGAGAGAGACAGAGAGAGACAGAGAGAGACCAACATGCCAACATGCCAACAACAGAACTCTCTGGATCAAAACAATAAAATTGATTTTTATTTATTCTTCACAGTTGTCTTTATTTTCCAAATTTCATCCAGGAGTCATGTTTTCCAGTCAGAAAAAAAAAATGTGTTCTAAATTACATAATTTTATAAATGTATTCTCAAATATCACTTGCCGTCCCTCTTTTTATCCCTCCTCTACTGGTGTGAATTATCTCAAAAGAAAGAGAAAATGACAACTGGTGAATTCAGATAATGATCTACTTTTGATGTTTCTATCATAGTCTTTTTCCTTTTTTTAACATTGAGTTTATGCTTTGCAGTTATAGTTGGAAAAGAGACTGTATCATGAATCATGCATATGGGATACTGATCTTTACCAGACAATAATATTTGGTCATTATCTTTCCAGATCTAATTGACAAAATGTCACAGTACCACAAAATACACATTTTGCTTAAGATGATAGCAAGCCAAGCCGAGGTTATCAGGAAGAAGCGGCACATTGATGGGTAAATATTCCAGTGATACTTAAAAATTCATACTGTGAAAGGAGAAATAACAATCTTTTTAAGTTTCTTTCATTTTCATCTGAGGAAAGTCCAAATGCTTGGCTTACTTCAAAATAAAGAGAATCGGGAATCTCAAAGCTTCATGTTTCATGAAAAACTATAGGTTATAATATGAGCTCTGGAAATTTTTAAGACATAGGGATGAAGTTGTGTCACTTGACTGAATTCTCTCTATATTTGAAAATTTTGAACAAACACTGTCTTTGCAGCATAGTGTTGGACCTTGGCCTTGACACTGCTTTCAAATTATATTTCTATCTGTTAACCTTTAGTAGATTTGATTTGGGATTAAATGTCAAAAGAGAAACAGAACTTCTTCCCAGTTCTAATCCCCACAGCTTTCAGCATCCTTAGAAGACACGTTTAATGATAAATATCTCATTGACATCTTGCAAAGCTGTTATCTCACTTGGCACAGTAGCATTCATTCCTTGACGTTTAGAACACTTCACAAAATAATTCAGCTTTCTGAAGGGAAAAGTAATTCTCCGTTTTAGAACTATCCTTTCCACTAGGACCAGACAGGAACACAGCCTAAGAGCACCTTTTCTGTATAAAATATATGATCCTGTAACTACTCCTCGTCCAGAAGAGGCTCTTGACTGAGTAAAGACCACTTTCCTAAGAAGAGGGCTGATTGGAGAGACCAGGCAACCTTAGTTGTTAAAAATGAGAATGTTTCCTGGAAGCACTTATTCTGGAAGAAGAGTAAAAGCAACAACAACAATAACAACCACCACAACAACAAAAGCAACAATGACCAACATTCATTGAGCATTTACTCTAAAGACAATGTTCTGGTGACAATTTATACATAGCAACTCATTTAATCCTCATGACAACCCTAAAGATTTGATGCTATTATTATCTTTATTTCACAAGTGAAAAAAATAAGATGTGAACACAGAGATAGCATTGCTACAGCTGGGATTTACTTAATTATGAAAATTATTTGTGTTTCTTGTAATAGGAAACAGTTGAAAATAAAATGATATAATTTAAAACAGTATTACAAAACAAAATATTTATGAATATTTTAATAAAAATATGCAAAATTTCTATAGTAAAAGATTTAAAATATAGCTGAAAAAAATTAAAGACCTGAATAAATGGAGAATTACACCATGTTTACGGATTGAAATACTCAATATTTTTAAGATGTCAATTTAAAAAAATAGACCTGTGGATTGAAATTTATTACTATATCAGCAGGTTATTTTATAGAAATTAAAACTATTATTCTAAAGTGTATATCAAAATACAAAAGACCTGGGATAGTCAAAAAACCTGATAAAAGACCCTAGTTGGAGACCCAACACTCTCTGATCTTAAAGCTTACTACAAACATGCAGTATTCATGACAGTGCTGTATTAGCAAAAGGAAAGAAAAATAGGTTAATGAAACTGAATAGATATTTCAGAAAGAAACCTACACATATTCAGTCAATTAATTTTCTACAAAGTATCAGTGTAATTCAATAGACAGAGATGGAATCTGGCAGTAAAGTCTAATGCTGTGGTTGCAGCTATGATGAAGGCAGGACTCACTCTACCAGCATTGGAAGTATAGAAGCACCAGCTACCCCTTGGGCATGATGCTGGTTTAGCTCAGATTAGAACCTAGGTCTTCTTAATGCCTTAGCTTATGCTTTTTACTACTAGGCTTTACTGCATCCTAAGATTGTCTTGCAATATTGGAATATTTTTCAACTAAAATACCGTAGACTAGAAAGAAGTAATTTTCTTTCGTATTTCACTTACTAAAAATATTTAATAACTGATATCATTCTTTATCACAAAACAAAAGCCATAATAGAAGCATGAAAAAAATGTTGAAACACTGTCTGGAATTTGACACTGTCCAATATCCTCTACCTATGACAAAAAAAAATATATGTGTTCCTGCTTATCTATTTGGTATAATTCCATGCCACATACTCTTCATTTGTAGATAGTTTCAAATGTATAATTTTACACAGTCAAGATACAAAATAGTTCCATCAGCAGAAGTCTCCTTTGTGTTACCTTTTTATAGATACACTCACTTAACCACTTACCACCCACCTTCATCTTCCTCAAAACCCCAGGCTAGCATTAAACTGTTTCTGCCTGTCTAGGCTTCTCCTTTCCTGGTGCTATGGCTAGAGAGAGCAGGCTTTGTTGAGGGAATTTTTTAGCTTTGCTTTTTGGCATTTCTAGGTTGCAAGCTTCTTTAGCTGCAAGTGTGGGATATATGCAGCCAAAGCAAACCCAGTGAACTCACCATCATGTCATTTCTTGGGTCTTCAGGGTTTGTAGCCTGTCCAACTTCTTCTCTCTACCTTCTGAGTCTTCTTAAGTTTGTTTTAGATATAATTTCTAAGGATTTTAGTTGTTCTTAGAAGATGAATCTACTTCATCTTCAAAGAAGTAATTCTGGTGCCACTTTTAAAAATCGTCAAGCATACATGTTTTAAAAAATTAAATTTGAATACAATGTGGAGTGCAGGAATTACTACTCTGACGTCATAGAGTTTTCTTTTAAAAAAATGTTTTAAATCACTTTTGGGCCATAGAAAAATTTTGAAAGCTTTTAAGACCAGGGTAACAAGGTCAGATTTCCATCAGAATGAGATAACTGGGGCAATGTAGAGTGTGGAGAAACTGGCTGGGAGGCTGTTGTTTTAGTATAGGTATGAAACATGGAGGGTCTAAGTGAAAGTGAAAGTATTTGGGAGAAGAAGAGATCAATGTAATAAAAGATAGTGAACTTACTAAGACTTAAGTAATGATTGGATAAAAGAAGGAAAGAGGTGAGTACTGGGATTCATCAGTGAGGAAAAAAAGCTTTAATTTATTCCGCAAGCATTTATTTATTGCCTATTGTGTACTCTGAGTTGGATTCTGGGGATACAATTATGAATTCAACACATTCTTGCCTTTTAGAATATGATTGTGTACAGTAGATAAGCAAATAATTACAGTGTGAGTATTGTCAGTTCTCTTAGCCTGTGTAAATTCTTGTTGTTGCTACTGTTGTTGTTGTTGTTGTTGTTGTTGTTGTTGTTGTCGTCGTCATTGTTGTTATTGTTTTAACCTGTATAGCTAGGAGTTTAAAAGGTATAATTTCTGTTATTTAGATATGGAGCCATCAACTCCTCTCTAAGCCAAACAGCTCAACTGTTTTGGGGGAAGGTCAGAGCAAGACTACATAAAAGTCTGCATTCTTTTCTGAAGCCAAAATGTTTGAAATACTGTAATTCATGAGGGCTGCTCAATATGACAGATCACATACAACACGGTTCTTATTGTAGGTAAATTTATATTCCTATAAAATTTCCATGGGGAAAAAAAATGTGTTTTTATCTAACTATAAATTTATACTATGGAGAAACTACAAGTCATTTCCCATTAACGTGGAGACGTATGTTCTTGTTCAAGCAGGTGCTCATGGAGATCAGTAGCAAGACTTGGGAGATAAGAGGAAATTCTGACTTTTATATTTTGTTACCAAAAGGAACTTAACTTGGAATTAAAAAAGATTTTGTCAAACTCAACCCTGACTGTTCTGTTGATGGACCACATAGACATTGAGAAAAGGAATATCTCTTTAAGCACTAAAGTTAAAGAGTGATGTTCAGTTGCTGTTGTAGGAAGGGCCATAGGGAAAGTCATATCTGATTTGAAGCTTCTGATTTCCCTGCTTAGAGCACTGCCAGACACCCTGATAAGGCACTGAAAGTGAGGCCTTGGACTCCCAGGAAATGCACCTGAAATCTGAGCCAGAAGCAAACACAGAAGTTTCCCATTTGTGGAGGTGGTCCAGTCTCAGCCCTAGAGGTATACAAGTAGGTGGGCATCAGGGTGCACTACAGAGGAGGCTAAATACGGATGTGGACGAGTATCTGACCATAGCCACATCTAACATCAGGTGTAAGTTCTACTCATCTTCTGTTATTCCCAGTGTATGCATTAGGAAAGCTCAATGGTGGCTTCGATTATACATTGTTGTAGAAAATCAGGATATATGTCTGATTGCTGTTTGGGCAGAATAAAAAGTAGGGTACAAACTCCAGTTACCTAAGACCAGAGTATCACTTCACTTATAGGGCTGATTTGGGAAAATATAAAGCTAAAGGAAATAGCCTATAAATTGGATATTATGTACCTCTAACTATGGTGAGAAGGGAGGCAGCTACTGAAAAGTTAATGTGGAAGGTGTTACAGGGAAATAATGTACGTAGGGAAACTGAGCCAGAGGAGACAGAAGACATTGCTTTCTTTAGGTGACATAAAAAAGCAATGTCTTTTTTTAGTGACATAATTTTGTTTTTTAAAAAAACAAAATGTTTTTTAAAAAAATCATCGAGAATCTTTCAAATTCCATTAATGGTGGAAAATAATTTTCTCTCCTCCTTAAAATGAAAGACATTTTATTGATTTATTTATCTCATACTTTAAGTAGATTATTTAAAACTGCAGAGAATTTTAAAAATCACAAGAAGTGCAAAAGTAAAAGGCTAACTAGCCATGGGAAGAAACCAGAATAAAAATTTCTGAAAAGCTATAGCGAGAAAGCAATGGTAACAGTTAAACTCTTCAAATGATGAGTATTCTACCCTTTTACCACAAGTAATTCTAACCAGCATTTTTAATGGCTGTCATTCATTGTAGAGAATAGCACATAATTTGGTATCAAATGTTGCCTTTGATAATATACAATAGAATTGATTATTGTCTGCCCAATTCTAAAAAGTAAAGCTACAGAGAACCTGATGAACATTTGATGGCTCTTTTAGAATTTGACACTTGAGTTATCTTTGTGTGGACTAAATAACTCTTGTGTGGAGAGAGAAGCAAGAACTTCTATGAATTCAAATGATTGACAGTATTATTAGGCTTATAAGAGTATCAACAATGTGTGGAAGGTTTAAAAATAGAATGTAGAAGTCTCTGGCAGCAATCTCAATCTCAGAATAAGCAAAATACAAAGGAAAATGTTGAAAGGTGCGTGCTTTATATTAATAAAACATAGAATTAGTTAAATTTTTATAATGCAAAAACAAGTTCAGAAAAATAGCTTTTGTTTGTCCTCATTTGGTGGTTCATTAATTTCCATATGTCCCAGCTTTTCTGCTCCTAGCATCAAAGTCAATGGATTTAATTTTAAGTCACTTTCACAAATAAGGCTGGCTTATGTCATAAACTATAATGTCTCTCGATTTAATAAAAATTCAGTAAAAATTGAACAGATTGTGGAACTGATCTCTATCTATCCTCATCAGAGTTTTTTTCTTTTTTTTCCAGCAAAAGAGTCTGTACATATTTTGTTAGATATATATCTAAGTATTTTGATTTTTGGTACTATTGCATATAGTCTATTAAATTTACATTACCTATTTTTCATTACTACATAGAAATATGATTGTTTTTGTAAATTTATTAATTAGCTCAAGGAATTTTTACAGATTTCTTAGAGTTTTATGTTTATTTCCACAAAATAGTGATTCAAAATTTTTGATGCTATCCTTACTGATTTTTAGATCAGAAGTGGAAGAAACTGCTCTAGCCAATCAATTTCAAGTATTTGTGGAGAAGTAAACATCTAATAAAAGTTTCTTTTCCCTATTTTTTATTTATCTGAAATATTCTTAACTTAGCATTTCAAAGGTATGTACATACTGTGTTCATGGAATAAAAAGTTTAATATCAATATTATCCAATATCAGTTCTTTAAATTGACCTACAGAAATAACTCAATCCTAATCAAAATCCCTGAAGACTATTTTGCAGATATCAGCAAGTGTATTATAAAACATATGTGGAACAGCAAATGAATTAAAATGGCCAAAACAATTTTTTTTATAGAGGAACAAAATTGTAGGACTCATACATTGCTGATGGGAATGATAACTTGTTCAGCAACTTTAGAAGGTGATTTGTCAATTTCTAACAAACTTAAATATACAGCTATCATATGACCCAGAACCCCACCCCACAAGTATTCACACAAGAAAAATGAAAACATATTTACACAAGAAATCTATATGTGAATGTATCAGCAGGTTTGTTCATAATTGCCAAAATTGAAAATAATCCAATTTCTTTTCAATTAGTAAATGGATTAAAAAATATATGATATATTCATACAATGGAATAAAAGTAACAAACTTTCAACAACGCAGCTGAATCTCATGTATATTAGCTACGTGAAAGAAACCAGACTCAAAAGGTTACAAATACATGATTTCATTTATATGACATTCTAGAAAAAGCAAAACTATAGGTAGGGGGACTAGATCAGTGATTGTCATGGGTTAATGGTTAGGAAGAGATTGGCTGCAAAGGAGAAGCAGGAAGACATGTTATGGGACTGATGAAACCATTCTGTAGTTTCATCATGATGGTGATTATTTATGATTCTATGCATTTGTCAATTTCCGTAAAATTTTTCAATGAAAAAGTGAATGTTACTGCATTAAAATTCAAATTATTTAAAATTGTAAATAATTTAGAAATTGAATTATTTAATTTAAGCTTTAAATAATTAAAATTATTAAATTTTAAAATATAAAAAACTATTTATATGCATATCTCTATAAATTTATGTAAAATGTATATATAAAAATGTATGTCTTTTATATAAATTTTACGTAAATTTATATAAATTTTACTCTATCTACTTTATACAAGGTAGATGGGATAAAGGACACAAATATGGGGTGATGGAAAGAAATTTATGGTCAGTGAATACATAATGTAACATATGTATGACTTACTGTTGAATTGTACACTTGAAACGTTGGATGTTGTTAATGTCACTATAACAAATTTAAAAAATTGTTATTAAAAAATAAAATAAAAATAAATATTATTTAAAAGTGTATTTTGTTTCATAAGCCATTAAAAGGAATGTAGGACAAAGAAAGAGGGAGGTGATTATACTACACTGGTTTCTGGTCTTGGTCCTCTTAAATCATTTGGTCTGAATGTCACATTTAAGAGCTACAGATAAAATGAGAAATTTCAGGTTAGAGTGTCCAGGATGTTGAAAATGATCCCCATTATATGCTTCTTATGGAAAATGTTTTTAATAATCAGTTTTGAGCAAAAGGAAAAATCTGTCCTGAGAGATACAGTTCTCCATTGCTGAAAATGTTCAAAATAACTCATTCTGAATGACCACTCTGGGCATTCTAGAGAGAGGGGACTTCATGACTTTTCAATTCCTCCAAAGCCTGAGGTTCCAACATTCTATCAAAATGGGATCAGTGGGTTGTAAAGATAGATATGAATGGGTGATACACATTAAGGTAATATTGAAAAAGAGAGTGGTGGGTTTGTCGTAAATACTAAAAAATTGAATTTATTCAGGTTTCTAAAATATCTTTTATATAGAAAACATTTATATAAAACTTTTCAAAATTTGATATTAAACCACTGAAATTTTTTTGTTTTTAAACTCACATATGTCTGCTCATGTATTGTTATATTAATAATCTGATTTAGTGTTCTCATTCCATTTGTTATTCAATGTGAATATTCTTGAATTTAGTTTTAATTTATTAAAATGTTTTTAATGTTTTATTCAAAAGTGTTATGTTTCTGAATAGGAAAAAATTTCTACTCCATTTTAAAGAAGAAATTTAAGCTTTAGTGCCTAATTTAACTATAAAGCTTGAAATAGCCATTCACGTATGTTAGATTAATATATCTTGCCCTCAGAATATATACAGATGAATAGGTAAATAAAACCTATTTTCACGTTATTATATCTTACTTCTTATTATTGGCAATGGACCTATAAAGATTAATAAGGATAAATTAAATGGATAATCATCAATGATTTGTGGATAGAAGATGTTTTAACAGAAATAGAAGTATCCATAATTCTGAAGAACTTCCTCTCACTGTCTTTTATTTTATTTCTAGGCACTATGCTATTTGGGACTTGGTTTGGCAGAGGTACATTGGAAAACATTCTTAAGGTAAAAAGCAAGATTTAGATTTGATTCAGAACTTTTAATTATTTTCTGTTAGTGAACAAGTTCAAATACACTCTTAAAGTTATTTATTTCCACTTTATGTTTACCTGTAAATATTATATATGTAGACATCATATGAATTATTATGATGAAATGCATGCTTTTCTACAGATTACCACAATTTTGATGTCAAACAACAATTTAAATATATTTAAAGTATTTCTTAATTATAGACTAATTGAATTCTACAATGTAGCTTTATGAGTTGTGTTAGTTTTACATGTTAGACACTACTTGAAGTTTCTGCCAACAAAATAGCCCTCCAAAATAAAAGTAGTTTCTGTAATCTAAAATATTTTTCAGATCATTACCCCTAAAAAGAATTAGAAACCTCTTCCTATAGGAAGTAAATTTAATGCATAATTATTAAATCTTTTGAATTACTTGTAAAAAGTACATGCAATGTTGTTCAATGCCTTAGCTTTGCTGAAACTGATAAGAAAGATCATGGTGGTAAGACGATCCACCAGGTAGCAGCAACAGATAACAAACAGCTCAGGTGTGCAAAGCAATCCCTTGCTGTGCAAGATGATAGTGTGCAACCAAGATACACTTTAGTTGAGCCTTAACAACGAAGACTTCAAAGCAGTCTAGGCTATAGATTTAAAGCTTAAATATCAGAGGAAAATGGACTTTTCTCACTAATGATCTTACAAGTTAGCTTAGAGAAGGATATATAATTCATGAAATTTTGAAATACCGTGGTGGTAGGTTGAATAGTGCCCCCGAAATACCAAATATTCATGTCTACCCAGGACTTCAGAATATGACCTTGTTTGGAAATAGGGTCTTTGCAGATATGATTAAGTTATGGATGATATCCTATTGGATTATGGTGGGCCCTAAATACAATGTGTGTTCTTATACAAGTCAGAAAAGAATACACACAGAAAAAGATCACTTGAAGTTGAGGTAACCAGACATTGGAGTGATGCTGCACAAGCCAAAGAATGCCAGGGAACACCAGAAGCTAGAAGCTGTAAGGAACAGATTCTTCCCTAGAGCTTTCAGAGGGAAGGTGGCCCTACTGACACCTTTATCCCAGATTTCCAACCCCCAGAATTGTGAGAAAATAAATTTCTGTTGTTTTAAGACATTACAGTTGTGGTAATTTGTTATGGAAACCTTAGGAAGTTCACATAACCATGTAAGAAAAAGTGGGAAAATATTTAGGTCCATTTTTATCATTGTGTATATATCTTTTAATTTTTTTAAAAAAAATAATTATTTTGCATGTATCTTTTGTATACTGAATATCTGGATGCCAAACTTTATAAGCAATTTTCACATTATTCCCATTCCTATTTTACTGAAAGATTATTTTAGATTAATTTGAATTTCCAAAACAAATTGCTTTCATTTTAATTGGCCAAAATAACCCACTTTAGTTATAAAGTAGAATCATTAAGATAAGTGGATGAATCAATATTTCAGAATGAAAAAAATAATACTCCCTATAAGCAAGGTTACATTTTTTTATACTTTTTGTTTTTACATTTATTGAAAGATTTTATTTATTTAATATAAAAATATATGAACATAAACACTTCTCTATTCTCTAACTGTCTTCCTTTTCAAATTTCATTGTTTTTAAGTGCTAATGGAAGCTATCTTTTTGATTCAGTAAATTATCATGTTATTCTCGATTGATGAATTCAATATAGACTCAGCAATTTGGCTCTCTTTTTCGAGGATATTTTTACTCAAAGAACTATTATTCTTAAGAATAAAAAGCTCCCAGTGTGAGAAAACTCTCCAAGTACTTAAGTGGCACAAACACCTTAGAAAACAGATAATAACTGTAACCAACTGTGTTTTATATGGAGAAAATGAAGCCCATCAAGATTGGCTCTTATCGTTCTAGACCTACTCAGTGGAAAAATGCACAAACATTTAAAAA
Source organism: Pteropus vampyrus (assembly GCF_000151845.1). Classification (NCBI taxonomy): domain Eukaryota; kingdom Metazoa; phylum Chordata; class Mammalia; order Chiroptera; family Pteropodidae; genus Pteropus; species Pteropus vampyrus. Next base: position 1,460,740 of record NW_011888836.1, read on the forward strand.
TTCATTCATGGTGTCCATAGGCACCTTGAAGCTCTAGGTAAAGAATTTCTTAAAAAATATATAAAGAACATAGGAAAATGGGCCTTTTCATCTGACATTTGTAGCTCTACTCATAAGGATTTGAAACTAAATAGTCCAGAATAGTTTCTCCCACACTCTAGTTGAAATCAGTAACAATACCAACAAAGAGACTGAATCAATCTGGTATTTTCTGGTAATAAATAATAGAAAGACAGTTGGTTATAAAAAGACTTTTAACACAGAAACATTGAGGATGATCATTTCAAACAAAGTTTCTTTTTGTCTGGGTGAGATGTAATGGTCATGTTTCATAGGTCCACTATAGAAGTCATTTAGAATGAATTCTTCCTACTTAATCATTTCTCTGATTGCTCGATTGTTGTTATTGTTTGCACTGCAGTTTCTTTACCCCACCAAGTAAGATGTCATTTCCTTTTTTATTCATGTTGGCATGGACCTTCTGGAGTGGAATGCTGTCCTGGCATGCAGTCACTGCTGCATAACAGAGATGTGTGGCATTTATAAAGCATTTTGCATATGCAGAGTTACATATCCAAATTGTGCACCATCTGGGTTAATACAAATAAAGTTGTAATAAACTATCCATTGATAGTGAAATTTTATATAAATTTATATGAATTCTTTTTTTTTTTTACTTACCACGTGGATGTTTCCCAACAGATCTATGGCTCTATAAATCCAAGCAAGTTTATTCGCTAATAATCCTATGATCACAGCTTCGTTTGTTAGTTGTTTTATGTCTCATGTAAAAATGTCATTTTTTTATTGCTAGCAAGGGAGCCTTGATTCAAAACCTTTTAATATGTTGCCTTTTGTGCAGATGGGTTTTGTCCATCCACTATGCTTCATCATGTCTGAATTCCAGGGTAATAGAATTTTAACAAGATGCCTAATGATAAAATAATGTTATATTTTAAGTGAGTTTCACGTTTATAAAAGTGTGAAATATACATATTTCTTCTTTTTTCTTACAATAAGTGTCCTCTGGGTTCAAAAATCTTGAAAGTAAAGAGTTTATTTTTACCTTTACCAAATATCTTCCAAGACAAAACCAATGGCAATATTTCATATACAAAGGAAATAAACAAGAAAAGACATTGGGGGTTTAGGAAGGGA
>NW_011888836.1:1462692-1470068 GCF_000151845.1 Pteropus vampyrus
CTTGAGTGAAATTGCTTGTTGAATGTCAGTCTTCCCTATCAGACTGTACACTCGATGTCTTTAGAACAGACTATGTTAATTACACGAAACAACAGCAAAAGCTATTTAACTAAAGTAAAAAAAGGAGGGAGGGGGATTTATTATTAAGGGAAACGTGGGAATTTCAAGAAACACAATCACAAGCTGCACCAGACAGGAATGTCAAAGTTGTCACAAATGCACACACTCTCTTCTCTTCCCACTCACACAGTGTCTCATTCTTATTTCATATTTTCGTGTCTGCTTCCTTCTCTCGGCCCTCAGGAGAAGTAGGGCAAATATTATCACACCAGTTTACAAATGTCTAAGTTCAGATAACTACTGAAATTGCAACCCAGATTCTTCTGAATTTCAGCTTTGTGTTCCTATTTTGACCCTGTATCTGTGTTTAAAATGTGGTGGACAATGCTTTAGAAATTGCTATCAGTCAGGAGCTAACTGTGGCAAAGGAAAGAAGAATGGATGTGAATGCTAATGATGTTGGTTGGAATTTCAGTTCTGCTAAGTACTACGAGGGTGGCTGAGTGGTAAGGCTCTTGACCCTATCAAGCGTTAGTTTTCTCATCTATGAAATTATGGGAAATAACACCTGCCTTTTACACCCAGAATTTTGACATTATCAAATAACATATGAAAACATTCTAAATTAAAATGTCTAGACAAATGCAAACTATTAACTATCCATACCCTGTTTTATAAAAAAGACAATATTTTGTAATTCTTTGCTATTATGATTCTCGATGGCTTTTTGAACTTCTTGTACTTTTCTTCCTCCACCTTTCCATCTCCTTATCTCACATCTGGAGGAGAAAAAGTAAAGCTTTTCCACATCTAACTTCTACCTAACATATTGTCACTTAACAGCAGTCTTTAACTATAATATCCATTAAAAATAGATGACGAGATGTGAACTGTGTTCAGTGAATTCCTGTCCATTTTAAACAGATAAAATTTAACTGCTATTATTACAAGTCTGCAATTTTTATCATTAATCTTTAGAATAATAATTTGTACCTGGAAGGTCAACAGATGTAGTTATATTGGCATTTTGATTTTCTCCAAAATTTCAAAATGCCTAACTAAAATCAAGTGTGTATCCATGTGTGTGGAAATCTACATAGGCTAAGTGTTAAACCTCCTTATTTGTAAGAAATTATATTAGTTTCTGAGTAATTTCATAAAATGTTGAATTAATTACTTAATAATTACAATTTATTTGATAAACATTTTTTAAAAAGACATGGGACTCATGAGAAAAAAAAGAAAAGTGTCATCTGATAGTGAAAATGAGAAATTCTTCAATTTGTAAAAAAAATTGGTTCTTAGCTGAAGTGAGAGTTTTCTGAGAGAAGGAATCATAACGCTCACTGTGGGAGCAGCTTCAAAGTGAAATATTACCCACAAACTGCTTCATAAGTGAAATGTTCATTGTACAGGGGGAAGAAGTAGAAAACTACGTATAAATGTACCCCTAAAACAGAAGGAGAACATGTACTGGTTGAATATTGACTCCCCACCTCAAATTTATGTCTACCCAAAATCTGGGAATTTGACCTTTTTTGGAAATAGGATCTCTGCTGGTGTAATTAGTTAAGATGAGGTCATACTAGATTAGGATAGGTCCTAAATCCAATAACTGTTGTCCTTGTAAGAGAGAGATTAGGAGACACACAGACACACAAGTAAGAAGGCAATGTGACGATGGAAGCAGATAATGAAGTGATATGTCCATAAACTAAGACATGCCAAGGGTTGCTGGTGACCACCAGAAGCTAAAAAATAGCAATAAAGCATTCTCTTGTAGAACCTTCAGAGAGAGAATGACCTTGCCAACATCTTGAAATCACAGCCCTAGCCTTCAGAACTGCAAGAGAATTTCCATTATTTTAAGCTACCCAGATTGTGATATTTATTATGGAAGCCCTAGGAAATTAATGCAGAAGGTTGAATGATTTTGGAAATTCTTATGTTTACCAGTTAACAAGCTCTACTCCTTTACTTGGACCCACAAGTGCAGGGGAGATGTATCTCCCTAGATTTTTTGCTTCCAATCAGGCTTAAATTTTCCAAAGTCAAGCCGCGAATCTCCAATTCAGCTCATAAATTAAAGTAAGTTACCCAAACATGGTAGTGCAATTTTCCAAAGTATTTAATTTGCTTAGCTCCTTGATTTGTTCACGCTTAGAATATCTGAGCCATTTACTTGTTTAAGTAAAGCGACGTGTTTATACACAATTCTCCGAGTGTATGCATAAATTTATGTATATCGTACACAGGAATATGATTTATTTTTTCCAGATTCAACATTTTTTAATGTATTAGAATCTCCAAAAAGACAGCAGCCATCAGTTAAACAACCATTAAATTGAGAATTAACTTAAGCAAAAATTTACTAATGTGCAATGTTGAAGAACTTTATCTATTTCATATATACCATAATGTAGTTCATGATTTTTAAAATTTTTATTTCAGATTTATTGAGATACAATTTACATATAATATTGTATAAGTTTAAGGTGTACAATGAAATAATTTGATATATGTATAAATTGAAAATGATTACCACAATAAGGTTAGTTAATACATTCATCGCCTCGTGTGTGTGTGTGTGTGTGTGTGGTGAAAGTTTGTAAGAGCAACTCTCTTAGTAATTTTCAAATATACAATACAGTATTATTAACTATAGTCACTGTATTGTACATTATGTCTCCAGAGCTTATTCATCTTTAAACTGGAAGTTTATAACCTTTGACCACCTTTGTCCATTTCCCTCTCCTCCCACCCCAGGTAGCCACTAATCTACCCTGTTACTATGAGTTCAGTTATTTTAGATTCTACATATCAGTGAGATCGTATGGTATTTGTCTTTCTCTGACTGACTTATTTCACTTAGCCTAACGGCCTCAAGTTTTATCCATGTTGTTGTAAATAGCAGGATTTCCTTCTTTTTTGTGATAATAATATTCACATGGATATATACATATCACATGGATATGTATACACATGATCTAAGTGTATCCATACCTTAGCTATTGTTAATAATGCTGTAAAGAACATAGAAGTACAGATATCTATTCAAGACAGTGATTTTATTTCTTTTGGATATATGACCTGAAATGGAATTGCTGAAACATGGTAGATTTATTTTTAATTTTTTGAGAGACCGCTATGTTTTCCAGAGAGCCTGTTTACATTCCAACAACAGTGCACTGAGTTCCCTTTACTTCACATCCTTGCCAACACTTGTTAACTTTTATCTTTTTGTTGAAAGCCATTCTAACAAGTGTGAAGTGACACTTCATTGTGGTTTTGATTTGCATTTCCCTCATGATTAGTGATGTTGAACACATTTTCATGTACCTGTTGGCCATTTGAGTGTCTTCTTTGGCAAAATATCTATTCAGTTCCTTCCTCTCGTGTTTTAATCAAATTGTTTGGGATGTTGTTGTTGTTGTTGCTGTTGTATTGTATGAGTCCTTTTTATATTTTATATATTAGCCCCTTATCCAATATATGGTTTGCTAATATTTTCTCCCATCTGTGGGTTGCTTTTTCATTTTAATGATTGTTTCTTTTGTTGTGCAGAACTTTTTAGACTGATATAGTCCTGATGAAGGATGGAGCAAATTCCCTCAAGCAAGGACTCAAGTCCTACACTGCAGAGGGAGGGTCCTTGGCTTCACATAGAAGAGAATGCAAAAGTGAGCCAGAGTTAAAATGTATTATAGAAGTAATAATGTTCCATAGACAGAGCATGGTCTCCTCTCAAAGTAAAAGAATGAGACCATGAGTATTTGAAAATTTAGGTTTATATGTTTTATAGTTTCTATGAAAAATTATTGATTGTAGACAGTAAAGAATAAAATGAATGGTTGAGTTTATCTAACTTGTGCAAGGTAGAGCTTAAAGTCTTTCTTTTCCTGTTATAATATGAGTAAGTATTAACAGTATGGGTAAGTAATTGTTAGTAATCTCAGCAAGATTCTACCTTTACTCTGTAGATTCCACCATGGCCTGGCATATGGCTAATCAACCAGATTCCATGTCTAACATCACATACCAGACTCTGAATTCTACTTGGTTTAATGTGTAGTCAATATGTGTCGTTCTCATGTCTCTTCCTTATATCATTCCCACTTGGTGATTTTTTTCTTTCATTGCTTGTGCTTTTGTCGTTATATCCAAAAAATTATTGCCAAGACCAATGTCAAAGAGTCGTCCCCTATTTTTTTGTATGAGTTTTACAGTATCACATCTTATGTAGAAGTCTTTAATCCATTTTGAGGTAATTTTTGTGAGTAGTATAGTAGTCCACATTTATTCTTTTGCAGTGAATACCCAGATTTCCCAACACTGTTACAGTAAAGACTATCACCATTGAATATTCTTAGCAGCCTTGTCAAAGATTCATTGACCATATATGCATGGGTTAACTTCTGATCTCTCTATTCTGTTCATTAGTCTTTGTATCTTTTTTTTAATGTCAGTACTAAACTCTTTTAATTACTATACTTTAGAATATAGTAACATAGTTTGAAATCAAGTAGTGTAATGCATCCAACTTTGTTATTCTTCTCAACATTGCTGAAGGTATTCAGGGTCTTTTGTAATTCCATGTGAATTTTAGAAATTTTTTAGGATTTCTGTAAAAGATGTCATCGGGATTTTTACAGGGGTTGCATTGAACCTGTAGAATGCATTGGGTAGTATGGCTATTTAAACAATATTTATTCTTCTAATCTATGAACACTGGCTAGCTTTTCATTTACTTTTGTCCATTCAACATCCTTCATCAATGTCTTATAGTTTACAGTGTACAGATCTTCACTTCTTGGTTAAATTTATTCCTAAGTATTTTACACTTTTTGATGCTATTGTAAATGAGATTATTTTCTTCATTTCTCTTTCAGATAATTCATTGTTAGTGTATAGAAATACAATTGATATTTTATATTAATTTTGTATCCTGCAACTTTACTAAATTCATTTATTCTAACAACTTTTGGGGGGAGTTTTTAGAATTTTCTACATAAAAGATTATGTCATTAGCAAACAGAGACAATTTTGATTCTTTTTTTTTTTTTTAATTTGGATGTCTTTTATTTCTCTTTTTTTTTCAGGAAAAAATTTCCTTTGTACTATACTTAAAACTTATTTTTATAAATTTGTGATTATTTTAAAGAAAACTACTGCATTATTTTGGAGAATACAAATAATGATAAGGTAGAGAATTTGCTTAGATGTCTAAAATACTTTGGTTTAGAATCTGGTCCTATATTCTACAGACAAAAAAAAAAAATCATTTGTAAATGTATTTATAAGTGATGCCTGCATTGGAGGAGCCAAATCACATTAATGAGGAGGAAGTATAAATCACAATGAAAATCATTTGATTACAATTTTTAAAATATACACTGTCCAAAGGGATCAACCACTCAAAATCGTTGGTGAAATATTTTCTTTCTGCAAGGAAAATATTTAATGGAAGTTCTAAGTAAATCAGAAGAAAATGTTGGGTAAGCATGAAAGAAATGTTAAAGGGTGGTTAAAGGCTAATGTTATCAAACTATTATAAACACATACACATTTTTCCAGTAATGAATTTTAAAAAGACATGGATTCACATTCTGGCTCCAGAATTTATTTCTGTGATCTTGAGCAAATTAACCTCTATAAGCCTCAGTTTCCTCATTCAAAAAAGTGAGGACTATAACTTTGCAAGACTAACTTGAGAATTAAATAAGCTAATGCACATAAAGCACTTAGCACACAGTTTATACAAAATAAATGTTGCCAGCTAAGCGGGCTGAATAATTGCATTGCAAGACAAAGACCCCTCTCTTCTAGATGGTCTTGGAAGTATAGGGTAAATTCCTACTTATTGTCTTAATATTTCTAGCCTACCTGATAACTTTCCACTTTGGATTAACCCAGTATTTCTGCAGATTGAATGAATCACTACAAATTTAGGAAAGATAATACAACCATTCTTTTGGCTAATAAAATATCTAGAACATATTACAGGCTAAATAAATATTTGATGAATGACTAATTACATGAATAATTAATAATTACATGAATAATTAATAGCCATGAATACAATCTGGGAGTCTTCAAAAGTCCTCAGTACACACATATAGATTGTCAATTAGAATCGACTATTTCTACATAGTTGTTTAACCTTAGTCATTATACAGAGGTTTTCTGCTTAATTTTATTCTAATTATAATCTTAGTTAAAAGTTTTAGAGTTAGTTTAAAGACCTGAGATAAGTTTTGGAAATACAGTAGTAAAACTTAGCCAAAAAGTTCTATTTTGGACAACTCATTCTCTGGTAATTCCAATGCATGAGTTGTTACTTTGCTAAACTGCAAGCTCAGTGTATAAATTACTGTGTAAAATTACACTAGTTGTAATTTTAAAGCTCAGTGTATAAATTACACTAGTTGCCCAGTAATCTCCAAGTTATTGTCTAAGTTGTTCATCACATACATGCTATATTATAACTTCTATTTGAGATAGAGTATTCATATTTAATTGGCATCTATAGACTCTACTGTGACTAACATTTATTCATAATAACAAAACATAATAATTAAGAAATAGCTCATATACAAATTTCTAGGTATTTAGGAAGAGTTAAACTATTCCACCTTTAAGTGCTTTAAAGTATGACTGATATCTATAGCAAATATGGTTTTAAACTACAGTATTATTTTCTTGTTAAAAAATACTCCTTTTTTCCTTTTGAGAAATTGGTGTTAGATCTCCAAGCTTTTTCTTCTTTGTCCCAATCCTATTTTACTATCTGAGCTCAAAGGAAAGAGGGCAGGAGAGGTAATGTCAGAGAGCCCGATGATGATGATAAGTTTTTCTGAGTGATTGGACACAGCTAATTTGTACACCATTGTTTTTGAGGCCACACATTGAACAATGCAGGCTTTTAGAGCTCTCCCTGAAATCACCTCATCAGCAAGATGAGCAGTTTAACTAGCACTAAAATTCTACACCTAGTAAGCCCAGGTCAGTCTCACATCAAACCACTTTTTATTTCCCCAGAAACCCTAATGAGGCTCCTGGATGTGAAAGTAATCCACTTTTTGCTTTCTGAAGGACTAAAGCTCTCAGGGTCTCCTACCAAACAGGTTTTAATAGACAGGGGGAAAAATAATTCCACTTTTTCCCTCATACAAATAAGAACATCTGGGTATAGATGCTGTATTTCCCACAAGAGAAATATCACAGATGAATTGTTCTTTTAACCCATTTTCAGCCACTTTACATCATGTAAATAGCAGTTGTTTATCATCTCAAGGCCACTCTTAGAGGAAGCTGTA
>NW_011888836.1:1470118-1472504 GCF_000151845.1 Pteropus vampyrus
TTTAATTGGCATCTATAGACTCTACTGTGACTAACATTTATTCATAATAACAAAACATAATAATTAAGAAATAGCTCATATACAAATTTCTAGGTATTTAGGAAGAGTTAAACTATTCCACCTTTAAGTGCTTTAAAGTATGACTGATATCTATAGCAAATATGGTTTTAAACTACAGTATTATTTTCTTGTTAAAAAATACTCCTTTTTTCCTTTTGAGAAATTGGTGTTAGATCTCCAAGCTTTTTCTTCTTTGTCCCAATCCTATTTTACTATCTGAGCTCAAAGGAAAGAGGGCAGGAGAGGTAATGTCAGAGAGCCCGATGATGATGATAAGTTTTTCTGAGTGATTGGACACAGCTAATTTGTACACCATTGTTTTTGAGGCCACACATTGAACAATGCAGGCTTTTAGAGCTCTCCCTGAAATCACCTCATCAGCAAGATGAGCAGTTTAACTAGCACTAAAATTCTACACCTAGTAAGCCCAGGTCAGTCTCACATCAAACCACTTTTTATTTCCCCAGAAACCCTAATGAGGCTCCTGGATGTGAAAGTAATCCACTTTTTGCTTTCTGAAGGACTAAAGCTCTCAGGGTCTCCTACCAAACAGGTTTTAATAGGCAGGGGGAAAAATAATTCCACTTTTTCCCTCATACAAATAAGAACATCTGGGTATAGATGCTGTATTTCCCACAAGAGAAATATCACAGATGAATTGTTCTTTTAACCCATTTTCAGCCACTTTACATCATGTAAATAGCAGTTGTTTATCATCTCAAGGCCACTCTTAGAGGAAGCTGTATGACGTTAATTGACATCACTAGGAGTAACCCCTGAGCTCTATGTCTTGCAATTGGTATTGGCTAGGGGCAGAAAAGTGACATCTGCCAGGATATATTTATTTATTCAATAGATTTTCTAGAATCCATCACTGTAATCTCTTCCCACAAAAATGAAAACACTCCAATAAAATAAGTCATTTTTAGGTTGTGATACTAAATAAAAAAGCAAAACATGACTCCCACTTCCCTGCTCCTGATGCCTACATCCTAGCAGAATGCACGCAAACCATTGAATTCCTTACAGTTTCAAATCACGCATCAAATATCATCAAATATAGTCTAATTGTGCTACGACCTAGCACACCCACCATATTTCACTGGCCCAAAATTAATAGGTTTTTTTAAATTGGTTATATAAATAAATGAAGGAAACGCCATAAGCCGAATGATTTATTTTTCTTTAACTTTTAGATTTTTCTCCCTTTTTGCAATCTACTTTAATAATTTTCAGTGATAAATATTGCATGTGCTTTTCCAATTAATTATTTATGTTGATGAAGCATGGCTCTAACTGTGCCTTCTAGGATTCCAAGTTGAACACAATTCCTAGCTATGCATAAAGAGGAATTAGAGCTCATAAAGGATTGGCTGTTGTAGAAAATATTTTAGGTTATTTTTTAAAAAATTCGATATTCACAAGTTCATTTTTTTTTCCTATGAAACAATTTAATCTGTCACTACCATTACTGTTTTCAGAGTGTCTCTCATATATTTAAAAACACTCTTGCAACATCTCACAATAGAGACCACCAGTCAAATTTCAGAAGTCCAGCTTGTACCATCCCTACTGACCATCTTATAATGAAATAAGTCATGAGTACAGACTCAAAGTTTAGGAATGTTTTTGTTTTTAGTATAAAACTCTTTTTAATCAGAATCTCTGGTTATCAGAAATACATCAGCCCTATTAGAAGTGGTCTTTCTGAAAAACTGGACCAACCTTAGAGAAAAGGAATCCTGTTTCTTAACCTATTGAGAAGAGAAATTTGAAAGAAACACATTTTGAAGTCTCTGTGACTTCTCTTCTTAACATATCTATTAACAAACAGCTAGACTGATTTCTGGGGAGTTTGAGATCTTTTTCTGATAGAGCGTAATAAAGAGTGAAATGTCTAAAGATGAGCTCTGTAAAAAAAAAAAAAAAGTAGAAAATAAGCTAGAAGCTTGGATATTCCATGCATTGCAAACTGATTTTTTAGTACTGTAAGAATTATTGACGGGGTAGATGGCTTGAGTACCCTCTTTAAGAAAAAGAATACAAAGTTAAATATGAAGTGAATATCATTTAGAATGAGAAAAAAATCACAACAAAAGATACATTTTTAAAAGTTGAAAAATAAATAAACATTACAAAAACAAAAATAACACAACATTTTATTTAATAATGACCTGATATACCTCTATAGCATTTTTATTTTTTATGTTTTGGAGGCTACATGCTCTTTGAGCATCTCTTCATACAATAATAATTTTTAATAGATAATTTAGTTTATCCTCTAAATCACCTTGGCATGAGTAATGGACATCATTTTTATAATTAA
>NW_011888836.1:1473102-1480714 GCF_000151845.1 Pteropus vampyrus
TTTATGTATTATTAGATTGATGAATTTGAGAAACAAAACAAATTTACAAGCAATTTCTAAGAATTGATTTAAAAAGTAAGGAATTCTAAGAATTCTAATTGATTATGATTTTAGAAATATAATTCAATTAAAAAAAGAAATTTCTAAGTTTACAAACAATGAAAACAATGTTTATCTTTGTACCATCTATATCTCATATGAAAGGTATTTCTGAGAAAGACTTTTTCTAAAGAATCCCTCACAGTTGTTTAAATTTCGTACCTTTGTACTCTAGATGGAGCACTTAGCCTTCCGCTTTCAATTTTTGTTTTATCAAGACAGAATTACAATCATGGAGGATTCAGGAAAGGCTTTCCTTAAAAAGCTTTATTGGTGGTCTTCAAAAGTAAGGAATGGATTGCTTCTTGGCCTATAGGCCAAGATTAAGTGCAAAAATAACGAAAGGATTTCAACTCTTCCATATAAAATGGCTTCTTCTACACAAATAGCCATGTTTGTGTATTTTAATGACTACATTCCCAAAGTAGAGTGGGTCTCTTGGTTTCTGGTTCATAAATGAGAAGTGACTGTGTTGCTCAGTTTCTCATTAATTTAAGTGGTCCAAGGATATTTCTTTTAAAAGGATCTTAAAAAAAAGACAACAATCAAGAGTGAAGTTGGCGAACTTTGTAATCATTAGCCTACGTAGTTGGCATGTGCTTGCTCTCATGGCAATGTCCATGTTGGTCCTAAATTTAATGTCATGGCTGAACGTTCCAGGAGCAGTGATTTTTTTCTTTCTTTCTTTCTTTCTTTCTTTCTTTCTTTCTTTCTTTCTTTCTTTCTTTCTTTCTTTCTTTCTTTCTTTCTTTATTTCTTTCTTTCCGGATTTGTTCCTGAGTCATTGATACATTAAGTATTCTGTAAATTACCAGTGATAAAATGATTTGTTTCTAGGGACATTGAATAGAAGAAAAATCAGAGCACAGTTACCTTAACATTTTGTATTAGCAAGAAAACTAACATTATAAAAGCACATAGATTTCTAAATTCAACACTATAAAGACTGTATAACCAAGGACCCCTTTTACTAGATAAAAATTAAAGATCTAAAATAAAATCATATGGCCACACTAAAGTAACTTAGGATTTATGGGGCTTAAAATAATTATTAATGCTTAGACTAAATTTGATAGCCTTGTATGTATTTTGTGCAGAAAGAATGATTTATTTCTCAAATGTAAAAATAGAATGGAAACTTTCCCTAGTGAATTTTCTTTGTGATTGAGGGGACATGCCAGCTTCATGTGCAGTAAATTATAGTAGTAAGCATTGGGACTTATTCAACTCAGCTACATAAAATACACCAATACTCTTTTTAAAAACAGAACTGAGAGGCAGCAAAATAGCCATAATCAGTGTGTTCTGCTCCTTAAAGTAACCATGAGATTGAAAAAAGAAGTTTCTCTATTTCAGCTTTGAAAGAAGCCAGGTTTGCCCTAGGTGTTTTATATGAGACAATGAATTCATTTATCTAAGGTAATTTTTGGCTGAGGTCAACTAAAAAAAATGCCTTTTAAATAAATTGATCATTACTAGAAAAACTGAATACCTTCCTTGGCCTTCAAGGGATTGAAACTCATCTTCTGCACCCCCTTAATATCACCCCAAACATAGTCATAGTATTTAACACTCAGTATTTCAATTGCCTGTTTACCTGTCTGTCTCTCCCATTAGAGAAGGGGAGATCCTTAAAGGCAGATAACGTTCCTTGTTTATCTTTATTTCACCAATTCTGGGCCTTTGAAAGGCACCTGTCAAATATTTATTGGATGGATGGATGGATGGATGGATGGATGGATGGATGGATGGATGGATGGATGGATGGATAAATGTCTAGATAAAGAACAGATGGATGGATAAAATAAAATCATCCAAAAGTATTCTAGATTTTGGAACCAAGTAATAACCATCTTTTTATAGGCATAGCTCATATATATTTAAACAATGATAAATAACTCTCAAAGTGCTTAGAAGACTGCATTTAAAACAAACAAGGAATTTATGAAGTCTCTACTGTAAAAAAAAAAGATCACTTTGAGGAAAAGTGATATAAAACAATATTTCTAAGTTATATTACAAATAACTAATAATTCGCAACTGTTGAGGTCTCCCATCCACTGATAGAGTATTAATCGCTTCTCATGCATTTATTTCTCATAACTCTTATATACTTATTTGCTAATAAGGAAACCAAAGCAGTAGAGAGGTTCTGTAACTTTCCTAAGGTCACAGAGTAAGTGCAAGAGCCACAACTTGGATTCAGACACTCTGAATACAGAGTTTGTGTGCTTAATCACTAAGACTGAATTCTTCAATTTAGGTAAAGAGATTAATATTACCAAATATTACCAAATTTAACCCACAACCTATATTCTGGGTGTGAGCTTAAATTACTGACAATGAAAAGAGAATTATTTCCAGAAGAGAAAAAAGCATCAAGTTTAATTATTTCCATTAATTGAAAAATGAACTTTTTTGAAATACTATGGTATTACTTGATACTTCTTTATAGCACCACAGTGTCTTTATCCAAGAGTCTTTATAGATTATAATCACTGTGCTAAGATAGAAAACATTTTAGACCAGGGGGCGACAAATAGGTTGCAACTAACTTTTGTGCCAAAGTGGCAACTTCCTAGAGATGAATGCTAAGGCTAATCTGAGGAATTGCCACAATTAGTACTGTCTGCTGTGAATATACAGCCACCCTGCCACTGCACACATGACACCCACATGCATTGTTGTGTAAATTTCTAGTGCAGTGGTTCTTCAATCAGGTTGAACATCAGAATAACCTTTGGAGATTTTACAAAATATGCATACCAGGGAAAGGCAAAGAAGCAGGTGGTAATGCACAACTTTAAACACAAAAATATCTTCCCATATCTTCGTCAATTGGGTAACTACGTCAAGGGTAAAGACATGAAAATATTTCTAGTTAAATTCATATATGCCTATGCAATTAAATATTTTACCTGTTTCAGGTAACAATGCAATATGTCACAGATAGAAATATTGGGAATATATTCATATTGTACATAAAATTTATTTTTTAAAATATATTATTTTAAATATATAAGTTATTAGCAAATAAAAAATAAAAGCAATAAAGGAAGAAAAAGCAAACCAGGAAATATGGTCCTCTAATGGTCATTGTGACTAACTAGTAATGTCCTCAGAATCTTTCTGGAATCCAATTTGCTAGCTGCAATTGAAGGGATATGAACAAAGCAGTCGAAAGGGTAAATTCTTTATTTTGTATTTCCATTTCAAATGGGAAAAACTCAAAATTTTCCCTAGCAAAACATTATAAATGAAAGTTCTTTTAATAATTGCAGAAGCACTAAAAGAATTTTAGTTACATGAAAAGTATTTTTGAGAATAAGGAAAGAGAAGAATACTGAAGAATTTTGAAAGTTACTCTTCTTTTTTACCACCACACAAAAATAATAGAGATCTGAAATATTAACATGTGAAGAGTAATCTCTGAGACCTTTTGCCACCTTCTAAAATGAAGAAAGGTTGCACACATTTTTGTCTTGCTGCTATGAATAATAAGAAGCCATGGGATTCCTTGTAACAGTCCAAGAATAATTATGAAATAGCTGATTAAGTTCAAAGTTAGTATGGAAATCTGTTCTTTTAAAAGTCTTTCATAATCTATCTCTGGAGAGAGATAATTCTATCAAATTTGAATTAATCCATAGATAATGACAAGGCTATTGTCCACTATTATGTGTCTACATATGAGATATGAATATTGCATGAATTCTCTGATTTCACATAAAAATAATTCAGGGCCAGATTACAGCAGGGATTAATTGTAAACAGCATGAGTTATGACAATAACCCCTAGGGAGGTATAAATCAACTTCAAACACATAACTTGACCTAACAATTATAACCTAACCACAGAAAATTCTTTGGAAAGTGGATTCTTTAAATGCAGGTCACATGGTGATCCCTTCATAGATCCAATAAAACATTTTTTAAATTACCCTATTCTGGTATCATTATAAAGTATAATCAGGCCCCAGTATTATCTTCACTATTGAAGCTTATAGTAGAATTAATTGTTCTTCATTTCAAGTCAAAAAGAATCTCTTTATCAGGAAACCTTAATTAAAGCATTCCAAAATTCCCATTTTGAATAGTTAAAGACGTTCTTAGTAGTTGGGATGTAAGCACTCATTTATTGTATATTTTGTTTCTATATTTTCAATTTCACATTCATGTATGTATCATACATACAGCCAAAGCTGTACAAAGTAAATGAAGTTTTTTGCATATTGAGGTGCATTGTTCAAAAAGTATATGGAAAAGGATAAAAAAGTTTGTACTTAATATAAGAATAACTGAACTAAAGGGTTTTTTTATTTTTTAAATTGTGGTTATTTATTATATATAAAATTTTATCATCTCAAGCATTTTTAAGTGTTCAGGTCAATAGTGTTAAGTGCATTCACATTATTATGCAGTCACTCACCAGAACTCTTTTCATCTTCCAAAACTAAAACACTATATTTATTAAATAATAACTCCTCATTCTTACCTTCTCCAATCCCTGACAACAATCATTGTATTTTCTCTCTATGAATTTGTTTTCTCTAGCTACCTCTTAGAAGTGGAATATTACTGTATTTGTCTTTTTGTGCCTGACTTGTTTCACTTAGCATAATGTCTTCAAGGTTCAGCCATGTGTAGTATATGTCAGAATTTCCTTCCTTTTTAAGTCTGAATAATATTCCATTGCATTTTGTTTATCCATTTAATCATTGATGGACATTTGGTTTGCTTTTTCCTTCTGCTTATGTTAATAATGCTTTTGTGAACATGAGTGTACAAATATTTGAGACGCTTTTCAGTTTGGGGATTGTTGGACCATATAGTAATTCTACTTTTAATGTTTTGAGGAACTTCCATACTGTTTTTCATAGTGGTTGCACCATTTTTATGTTCCTACTAATAGTATAGTTCCCAATTTCTCTATACCCTCACCAACACGTTATTTTTTTTTTAATATGAATTAGGCTTTAACTAGCAATCTTAAATCTAATTTTTCTAAATGCTCAGTTATGATTTTTCAAATGATCTATCTATTATACCTGCTGTGAATAAAATCTGAGCTTTTTCTTTACTATAGGAGAAGATTAGTAAAGTTGAAGGTGAAAAAAATATAAAACTTTTCTAACAATTATGGTTAACAGTCAAGCGCTCCCCAAAATATCTGACATGATGTTTTATACAAAGTATACACTTAGAAAATACTTTTCTAAATAAACGAGATAAAATGTTTTAACTTCCCACAGAGTTTTGAAATTCAAGGTGAATTTTAGATTCCTCCAGATGAAAGACATATAGTTACTTTTAGGTTATTACTCTAACCTCATCTGTCTAATGAACATTGCTTCACTTAGTAATCTCTTTTGGTTGTTGTGGAAATTAAATAAATACTTCTTGTAAAACACCCAGAATTTCCCATTGTAAATTTAATAGGTGTTAGCTATGATAGTTTTTATAATTATTTCAATATTGTAAAAAGAAATAAGCAAGTATTATTAAATGCCTAACAAGGTCCTTAGCAGTATGTTAGGCACAGTGTTGAATACTGTCAAAGTAATAATAATAATTCCTGCCCTAACAATGTACAAATATAGTTTAATTTGAAAGGAAAGAAAGAAAAACACAAACTATGTAAGAATAATACAAGACTAAACTATACTTCTTTTGAAAGCTTTTTATCATAATGACTCTTAATAAGTGTTCTCTTTTTTTAACTCAAGGATGTGTCTTTATTGAAGAATTTGTTAAAAAAAAAAAAGATGAACCCTCTTAATTATTATTCTCTTAATAGTTCTTCCTAATTTCTTTTTCTTCTACCCATATATAATTTTGACTTCAATCCTCTAGTCTTCTCTTTTTACCTGTTCTCTGAGTTGGTGAGTTTATCTGTTCTCATTTCTCCATAATGGAGCTAATCACAGCCTCAGTGTCTCTCTTTTGATATTGCTGATTCAACTACCTGATGAACTATGAGATACTAGCACCATTTTGACAACAGATGCTCAAGTGTCTGTTTAGGTTGTTTGTTGTTGTTATTGTTGCTACTTGATATAATGTCTTCAAAACCCTTTAATTCTTCTTCCTTATCCACAGAACAAAACTGAGAAAACTTAGTGTGTGATTAAAACAATTAATGATATGGCTTAAAATTAGTTTTCAGCTTTATCTTCCCTACATATACTCTAAACTAATAAAACCAAGATACATATAATTGTTCTTAATTTCAAAGTCCTTCTTTATGCCTTGTGAATTTAGTTATCTCTTCTCTGAATTACCCTTCCCTTCATATCCAGCTGTTGAAATCCTATTCAGATACCAAGATCCAGCTCAAACTTTGGATCCTGTACCCCATCCAAAAGAAATTTCTCTTTCCTCTGGACCTTGCAGTGCTCTGTACATAATCTACATCTATTCTGAGGTACTTTGTTTCCAGGAATATATAATACGTACTAGATTGCCTGTCCCTGACATAGACTTCATTGCCTTTGAGTCTCCAGAATAAATGAATAAACAAATGAATGGCTAAGTGAATGAATGAATAAATGAATAAAAGTAAATGTAGAATTTTTTTTTAAAAAAATTAACTTTGTAATTGTGTAGAGTATAAGAGAGTCCAGATTCAAGGAGTCACTCTAAAGACTGTTGTATTATTGTAAATATAAAATTCAATCTGAAACTGCTTCAGCAGACTAGATAAGTAAGTGATCTAAACTACTAGAAATTATTATTTTAATTTTAAAATGTATGTCTCACACGTTATTTTTATTATTCAGCTATGATAGTACATTTCATTTCAGAAACTAACTATACAGTGAGTACATTAGTCTGCTTAGGCTGTCATAACAAAATGCTATAGGCTTGGTGGGTTAAAAAATAATTTTTTTCTCACAGTTCTGGAGGCTGGAAAATCCCAGATCAAGGTCCTGCAGAGATTAATTTCTGCTGAGAGAGCTCCTCCTGCCATATGGATGTCTATCTTCTCCCTAGGTCCTCACATAGTGGGGAGCAAGCTCTCTGGTCTCTTCTTATAAAAGCATGAATCCAATCGTAAGGACTCTACTCCCATGATCTCATCAAATCTTAAATACCATCCAAAGGCCCCATCTCCAACCATCTCCAAATACCATCACATTTGGATTTTAGAGTTTCGACATATGGATTGGGGGGGGTTGCATAATTCAGCCCACAGTAGTGGGCGAGATGAGGAGATATTTTACCTTTCAAATATATCTACTCTACATTAATCGTAAAGGCATATGGCAAATTATCAGAAAAACCCTCCAGAATTCTAAAACAAGTCACTACTTTCTCATTCAAATTTCCATGACTTTACCCATAGAGCAACAAGGGGGTGTGGGGGCGGAATATATATAATGTACATAGAAATTCTTTGAAAGCCATTCATACTCAAGTTCTTTTATGATCCAGTCTCATATGAATTTTTCAGCTCTATATTCCACTAGAGCCCCTTGCATATATGTTATGACCAAACTAAACTACTCTTCTA
>NW_011888836.1:1481504-1483811 GCF_000151845.1 Pteropus vampyrus
AAAAAAAATAAGAAAACAAGCTTCATTGTTGGAAAGAGGAAAATACAATTACAACTATTTTCAGAAAATATTTTTTTAAATATACCAAAAAATTTTGTAAAGTGAGAATGTAATGTAGCTTTGGACAACGAAAATAAGCTGTATACCAAAATAACCAGTTAGAATATTCATTTACTTATTCAATAAACACTAACAGAATGCCAAGAAAATTATCGAACAATTGAAGACTTATTGAGAAATATAGTGAATATAAAAACAAACACAATTTATAGAAATAATGAAGGAAATACCAAGCTTTAAAGGAGAATGAAATACAAAGTTGAAAGTATCACAATACCTGATATCAAACTATACTACAAGTTTATAGTAACCAAAAAAACAGATGCATTGATCAATGGAACAGAATAGAGAACCCAGAAATAAATGTATGTGTACATGCTCACTTAATATATAACAGAGGAGGCAAGAATACACAATGGGGTAAGGGTTTCTTCAATAAATGGTACTGGGAAAATTGAACAGATACATACAAGAAAAAGAAACTGGACCACCTTCTTACACCATATACAAGAATAGACTCAAAATGGATTAAAGACTTAAATGTAAGACCTGAAACTATAAAACTTTTAGAAGAAAACATGAGTAGTAAACTCTCTGATATTGCTAACAGTAATTTCTTTTCAGATATATCTCCTCGGGCAAGAGAAACAAAAGAAAACATCAATGGGACTACATCAAACTAAAAATTTTTGTACAGCAAAGGAAACCATTAACAAAATAAAAAGACAACCAACTGAATGGAAGAAGATATTCGCTTATCCGATAAGCGGTTAATATCCAAAAAAAATATAAAGAACTCATACAACTCAACAACAACAACAAAAAAACAAACAATCCAATTAAAAAGTGGGCAGATATTTCTCCAAAGAGGAAATAGAGATGGTCAATAGATATATGAAAAGATGCTCGAGATCACTAATCATCAGAGAAATGCAAATTTAAAACACAATGAGATATCACCTTACACTTGTCAGAATGACTATCATCAATAAATCAAAAAACAGCAAGTGTTGGAGAGGATATGGAGAAAAAGAACTCTCATACACTGTTCGTGGGATTGCAAATTGGTACAGCCACTATGGAAAACAGTCTGGAGGTTTCTCAAAACATTAAAAATGGTTATACCTTTTGACCCAGCAATTGCACTTCTGGGTATTTATCCAAAGAAAGCCAAAACAATAATTTATAAAGATCTTTGTACCCCTATGTTCATGGAAGCATAATTTACAATAGCCAAGATATGAAGGCAACCTAAATGACCATCGACGGACAATTAGATAAAGAAGTTATGGTTCATATATACAATGAATATTACTCAGCCATTAAAAAATGAAATCCTACCATTTGTAACAACATGGCTGGACCTAGAGGTTATTACTATACTGACTGAAATAAGTCAGAGAAAGAGAAATACCATGTGATTTAACTTATGTGAGGAATCTAAGGAACAAAAAGAAAAAACTAATCAAAAACAGACTCATAAATATAGAGGACAATCTAGTGACAGCCAGAGGGGGTGGAGGGGGCTTGGAGAAAGGGATGAAGGGTTAAAGAAGTTACAAATTAGTAGTTGATAGATGGTCATGGGGATGGGAAGCCAGGCATAGGGAATGCAATTAGCATTAACGTAATATCCAGGTAGAGAGTCAGGGGAGAGAAAAAGTAATTTGAGGGATTGTTTCATAAACTATATAAATGTCTAACCAATGTACTATATACTTGAAACTAATAATAAAATAAAATAAAATAATAAAAAGAGAATGAAATAGATAAATCCCAGAGAAATCTAAAGAAGATAGAAGAGAAATGATGGCTAAGAGCACGTGCTATGGAGCAAAGAGATATCAGCTCACATTGGCCAAGTGACCTTGAACTGATGCTTAACCTCCCTCAGCCAAAGATTGCCCTGGCTCAGCAAATTCCCACCTACACAGCAAATGTAGTTGGATTGTTTCAACCTGTCTTTTATCTTAAAACATTTGGGTTTTTTATGATGTTTTCAACAAATAAAGCTTTTAAATTTTTAATTAGCCAGATCTCTAAATCTTTTTTATGTGTTTGCTCTTGGCATTACTTTCTATCTCTCTCCTTGGAATCATCTTTTTTGGCTCCCTTTCCAGGTTATTTTCTTTTGTCTAGGATGAGAAATCTTTATTTCTCCATTCACTTTTTCTCAAGAGAGGCTTTTCACCACCTTCTCTTCTAGTAGAGATATAAGTTTTCATTTTCTCAAATTAAGAGACACAC
>NW_011888836.1:1483861-1523047 GCF_000151845.1 Pteropus vampyrus
AGTGACCTTGAACTGATGCTTAACCTCCCTCAGCCAAAGATTGCCCTGGCTCAGCAAATTCCCACCTACACAGCAAATGTAGTTGGATTGTTTCAACCTGTCTTTTATCTTAAAACATTTGGGTTTTTTATGATGTTTTCAACAAATAAAGCTTTTAAATTTTTAATTAGCCAGATCTCTAAATCTTTTTTATGTGTTTGCTCTTGGCATTACTTTCTATCTCTCTCCTTGGAATCATCTTTTTTGGCTCCCTTTCCAGGTTATTTTCTTTTGTCTAGGATGAGAAATCTTTATTTCTCCATTCACTTTTTCTCAAGAGAGGCTTTTCACCACCTTCTCTTCTAGTAGAGATATAAGTTTTCATTTTCTCAAATTAAGAGACACACTTTTTTATTGTGATATCCTATGGATGTAAGCTTTAAGCTAAATCAGAAACTAAAAGATAAATAACCCGTTTTTAAAAGTATTTATCAGTCTCAAAATCTATTTATCATCTATCTATCTATCTATCTATCTATCTATCTATCTATCTATCTATCTATCTTTCTATTTCTCTCTCTCTCTCTGTCAACACACACACACACACACACACACACACACACAAGCACTTAGCCACAGGTTTATTTTCCAGGCTTATTTTCTCATCTATTTATGTGATACTAGTATAGACTATGAATTTTGTAAGATAGATCAAATCATTTTCAGAACAAAGCAAAATACAAATTAATAATATCAGAATGTTCTTCCTGGAAAGAAGCGAAAAGCAACTCCAACTGTATTCTCAAGGTTAATAACCTTGAAAAGTTTTTTTTTTGTTTTAACCACATAACTGTTTAACAAGAGATACAGAAGAGCTTCCTGGGAAGGTACTTCATCTAAATCATGTTAAGAATGATAGTGCTGACTGACACTGCCTACAAGGGAACTTTCCATGACCTTCACCCCACCCCCACTCTACTATTATCTTTCAGTCTTCTAAGTTTGAGACAGATATGCGTCAAGTCACCTGAGTAGAAATTTTTTTTTGAGACAAACTCTTATGGTCTTTTTAATATCCATATTTTTTCTTATGCACAGCTATCATTTATTCACAATTATGTAATTCTGCTTCCTTATCATTGACTGTTGGTAGAATATCAGTTATTCAAACCATTACTATAATTTTGGTATCATCCTTAGCCACTATTTTTGTATGTCTTTTTTATAGTAGGAGTTCAAGTTGGGAGAGAACTTGGACCACTGCCGGTCTCATTAGGGCAATCATCCAAATCTATAAGTAAATGGGAAATAAACACTGGAAGGGCATACTGTTAGTTGCAGTGTGCATCCTATTATCTGAAGGGTCTTATTATTGTAGCCCCTGAGCCTGGCATACCAGGAAGGCATATGTGACAGCATTTGGTAGTGGGGAATATTCAGAGATTTTGGCCTGCTCAGACCTGCTCAGACTCCTCAGACTAGCCGTAACAACTAGTGTGTCTCCATAAAACTGAGGGAGACAAGGAGAGCTCTGCCACCCATCTGTTCCGGCCCAGTGTACTAAACCTGAGTTAAATAAACTCTTAAACTAAGCTAAAGATGACACTGGGATCTAAGTAAACTGCACATGTATGGTGCTTGGGCATTTCCATGCCATCCAGTGAACCAGAGTTCAGTCTGTGACAATGGCCAACTCCTTTATTTGTTCCCACAGCACATACTCCAAATTCTCACCCCTGTTCAAGGCTATTACTTCTCTGTATCACAGCTTATGACTTCTAGAGAGACCAAGGAGGCTTTTAGATTAGACTCCCTTCCACTTTGCATGGTCATTTTTCTTCTATTTAAAGAAAGAAAGAAACATTTCCCTCCCACTATCTATCTCTATTTTGTATTTTCATTTACTCTGTTGATTCTTCCTGATTTCCTAGTAAAGTACGTCCCTGTCCCTGCAGTTTGTCTCTGAGAAAGACAATGCAACCTTCAGCCTTCCATTTTCCACAGAGTCCTGCCCCCATCTCTTCATCTCCTTGGTCAAGAAACTAGTCATGGATAACAAAGAATGTCTCTTTAGATTATCTCCAGGCGAGTGCTTAGTGTTGGATCCTGAGAAGAAACAACCTAAAAGTGTTAATCTCTCATATTAAATATCTTCATAAAAAATTATCTCATTCTGTAAGTACATTTGTTCCTCGCATATCATGTTCAATTCTTATGATACTTCCTTCAATTAAAATCAAGTAATGAAGTATAATTAAATGTGTAAGTCTTTTGGATAGTAACGACATTTTAATTTATATTTATAATATATTTATGACATTTTAATAATATTTTACAGCAAATTTATCATCTTTTTAAGTGTCTTCACTATTTCAACATCTTTGTAGGACCATCATCGTCGAATCAGATAAATGGCACAAAAACTAGGGTGAAATAACTTTAATTCTCTGCTTTACAACTAAATAAGTTATTTTTAAGCACTGTTTCAAAGGTTAATCTGCACTGAGGGATACAGTCTCTAAACTTGTCAGTGCTGGGCATTGTGCATTGCTAAATAAAATTGGTTTAGTGAAAAACTATTATTACAACATTAACAACAGAAAGATACCCAGATTTGAGGGAATATTAAACTATCATAAGGAAAATATAAGTGGGTCAAAGAATTGATAGTCAGTTACAAATAGAACGCTTTTTCTGATCCACAAACATCATTACAAGTTTCTCCTTGGCCACTCAAAGGGAAACAATATTCATGCTTAGTGAGAGAGATATTAGTGAAAATTAGTGAGAGAGATATTAAATAATGTTATATTTATATTTTCATTTTTTTAAATTTTGAGTTACTTATTGCGCTGATGTTTATTCATTTAAATTGAGGCCTCCTATAAAAAATAATTTAATAGAAAGCATTATTCTGATTTAACCAATGAGAAAAATACAAATTTTCTATTCTGTCATGTTGACAATAGCTGATATAACAAAAACACCATCTCCCCTATCTGGATGAAAGCTTACATGCATGAAAACAAAGTAATAACAAGGAAATAAGAAGCTTCTTGAATGTGAACTTAGAACCCTAACCTATAAAGTGATAACACTCAGAATTTTTATGTCCTTGACCTTCATCAATTTTCCTTGCTTTTTTCTCTTTCTTGCTTGCTTTCCAACAATGCTTTGCAGATTGAAATGCCACATTAATGATTTCATTCATCAGGCTCTATTGTTGCCAATCCTTTTGATCTTCTCTTCCGAGTACTCAGTGCATTATTTTCATCTTTTTATATTTTTAGATTTTATTGATGTGCTGCCTTAGAATATACAACAAATGTTGCCTTTTATTTTTATTTTATTCACTTGATTTCTTTCTCCCAGAATTAGAGTTTTTACATTTCAAATATTTACACAGATTTTAAGGCTCTTGTATACAATCCACAAACAGGAAACTTTAGGAGGAAATCTGGTGATATAATAAACATGTGTTCTATGGAATGAGGCAGACATGGATTTGAATCCTCTCTCCATCATTTATTATCAGGAGGACAACAGGTAC
The DNA here is from genome assembly GCF_000151845.1 of Pteropus vampyrus. NCBI lineage: Eukaryota > Metazoa > Chordata > Mammalia > Chiroptera > Pteropodidae > Pteropus > Pteropus vampyrus. The sequence goes on from NW_011888836.1 coordinate 1,487,391, forward strand.
TTAACCACCCTGAGCTTCAACTTTTTTTTATTTTTAAAAAAGTCAATAACACCTACACCAATATTATTATGAAAATTAAAAATCCAGGATTTCAACTATCTAGCACAAACCTGACTCCTGCTACTTCTACGACCAACTACTATTACTATTATTGTTATTTATTATTTTTATGTCTATTACTATTTCATCGCAGCTGTGATGATAAGATTCTATGTGGATCTACATGTGAAGGGTGAATCTTAAGGCTTCTAGAAGAAAACAAAGGAGAATATTTTCATGGCTAATGTAGGAAACGACACAAGAAGCACTACGTTACAAGAAAAAAACCAATGAGTTAGACTTTATTAAAATTAAAAACTTCTACAAATAAAAAAATTATTCATATCCATAACATTAGAAAATTTTAACACTATTTGAGGAAAAGACATACAAAGTAATAGAAAAATTGGCAAAAGCCTTCACAAAAGAGGATTTCCAAATGGTCAATAAGACTATGACAAAGTGGTCAACTCATTAGTCACTAGGGAAATGCAAATTAAAGCCACAATGAGATACCACTGCACAACCACCAGAATGACTCAAATTAAAAGACTGACAGAAACAAGTGTTAAGGATAATGAGCAATTGGAATTCCTGCATACCACTGATAGGACTGTAAATTACTCCAATCACTTGGGAAACTGGCAATATTTATCAAAATAGGACGCATACATCTTCAATGACCAAACAATCTCTCTCCTATTTGGACTAACTTGAACAAAAATATTCGAGGTTCTGTTACTTACAACAGCCCCAAACTAGAAACCCCACATGTTCATTATTATTTGAACTGGGGGGTAAAATATAAAATATAGTATATTTATACAATGGAATGTTGTTCAGAAATGAAAATTAGTGAATCACTGCCACACCACAACAGGAGCTTAGGTGTGGGGTCATGAATATCATATTAAACAAAAGAAGCCAGGTGTAAAAAAAATATGAATTGTATGATCTCTTTCACAAAAAGTTCAAAAGTAAGCAAAACTAAGCTATGGTATTTAAAGTCAGGATGATGGTTTTCTTTGGATAGGGAAAGAATAGTGACTCGAAAGGACATAAGAACGTTCTATTACTTGACTGGGTCATGGTCACCTAGATATGTTAACTTGTGGTAATTCTAGTGAACGCCTAGGATGAGTATACTCTTTTTATATAAGTTTACTCTATTTCACTAAATGAGTGTACTATTTTTTTAGAATCACCACCTTATTTAAGAAAAACTTTATTCAGGTTTTGTTTTGTCAGGTAGGTTGATTCATTAAGATTTCTTCCCAAAGATAAGTCATGTTATATGTTGAACAAAATGTGAGCAAATGCAGTTTGGGAACTGAAAATTGAAATAATCTCAATTGCCTTTTTTAAAAAAAATAAACACTTTATTTGTTGGCTTTACCAATTCCTTCAAGTCTCTGAAGAGAAGAATATACACCTTGATGACAGAACCCCAGCCCTGGGAAAGGCACGAATTTTTATCGACAAGTCACCTTTATAAGCAGTATCTCATTTCTTTAAAAGTATCAGTAAACAATTTGATACATTTGGGGACATTAAATCAGTAGTATTGGATTTTTAATGAGGCCTTTAACTGACTTACACTTTAGTATTATAAAGCCTGGTTAACTAAGGGATGTACAGTGAGGATATAGCTTACTAATTTTCTCGGGGTCTTCATGAGACACTTCCGTGATAGAAATTTATCTTAAATATTAGAGCTAGAAAATGATTTGCTCCCCCTAAAAAGCTAATGTGTTTTCTTTAATGTATATCAGGTGAATGCATAAATTTCCCTTTCCTCTGATCATTAGGATAAGTGGAGCCAAAGTGCAATATTTCCTTTGCATTCTACTTTCTGAATTGTTCACTACTTTCTACTCTGATTTATATTTTTCTATTCCTGGTTTTACTGTTATGTTATTGTTTATATTTTGTGTAAAGTTACCTTGTAGGTGGAAACAAGAGGACAAAATACATATTTTCAGACAAATAAGTATATGATCATTTTTGATATTCATTTTTTGTTGCAAAAGACAAAAAATGCATTGTCTTTAATAGAATATTCTCTGTAATGAATACCCATATATAAGACAATAATACAGTAAATAGCAAATAAATGAAATAGACTATAAAAGTTATCAGTTCAGAAAATGAAGTTCTCACAAGTGCATTGAGGTTGATGAAGAAAAGGAGAAATTTGACCTGAGAGCTCAAAGGTTTCTATGAAGCAGATAAACAAGAAAGATTTAACATGACACTGGATCGACTGATTACTTTTGCAAGAGATACTCACACTTTAAATCTTGTTTTTGATTATTAAATGAAAGATATGAAATATTTTTTCCACGTTAACAAATGTATGTAAAAAAATTAATATTTAGAAAACAGCTTAGAACATAGTAAAAGTTAAATTCTAGCTGCTATTAAAACTGTGACAATTATAACTATTATTATAATCAGTAGTCCAATATAAGAAGTACTTTTATGAAGATAACGATTCTATTGCAACTCAAATTACTCTGCATGGACAGTAATTTATGTCACCAATAGGTAAGCATAGGCTAAAAATGTGATTTGTCTATGTCTTTCACAGCTGTAGTAAATCAGAATAGGTAATTGGAATATTATTGGTCAAGACAATGGAGCTAACAAAGAAAAAAACAATAAACGAGCTTGAATCAAATCTGTGCCACTTATAATCTAGCGATCTTGAATAAGTAAATCTAAAATAAGACCATTAATGTTTTCCTATAGGGTTTGCAGAATAATTACATATAATCATATAGATAAAAGATTTTTCACATATTTTTAAGGTGTTAGTGAAAGAATAGGCATCCCTATGACCAATGTGTCAGTGTTTGGTCCCAAACAATGCTTTGCAATGCCAAGAGCAGAGAAATAAAACTTGCACATATGGAAAGGCTAATAAAACAGTCCCAGGTGAGGCAGACCTTTTCTGCCAAGTTTAATGGTCCAAAACTCAATGGCAATTTTCATGCTGCTTGAACTTTTGTCATTTCTTACCTGACTCATTAATGGCTCTTGTTACACACTCTCAATTTTGCATCTTAGACTATGGACTTTACCTGTCGAATGCTTACTGAAAGCTGACATAAGCCCTTAGGGCTTTATTCATTCAACAAATATTTATTGAATATTTATCTAGTGTATGTATGTATGTGTGTGTATATATATATATATATATATATATATATATATATATGATTCTGGGTATGTAGCCAAGAGCAAAACAAAACCCTTTCATATAGAATATACCCTCCAAGAGGTTGGATTTAATAATGAAAATATTTTATTCAGAAATCAAGGATGATTGCAATAATGACGCGATTTAAGAGATGTGAATAAATAGCACAATAATATCTAAAAACAATTAGGTTTGAAACAAGTGGATTCACTAAAATGGGGTGTGCAGAAATCACTGAAGCCTGTTTTAGTTAAGTTAAAAATAAAATACCATCATTTTAAAGCATGGCAGATTGTATATTCCAAAGATGATTGCATCAATATATGTATTTCATCTCTTATGTACTTGTTATATTGACATTGATTCTTGAATTTGGATGGACCTGTGTAATTGTTTTAATCAGCAGAATAATAGAAGGGTTGCTGTGAGACTTCTAATAATTACAGGGAACAAAATATAGATCACAAAACACCCCCCAAAACCAATGGAGAGTCATTCCATGGCCTATTCTTCCTACATAAAACACGTGACTTGAAGAGTCATTATTCAGTCACTCTTGTTCAAGATTTGTTGTTAAACCTGAGTTAAATAACCGTTATACCAGTTTTGTTAAGACACAGGGGCAGCATCACCAAGTACTGCAGCCTTGATTGCCACACTTGGTGTATTCTAAGGCCACTCAGGCGTCAGGAGGAGAATATAATCAGTTAGATTGACCTAAGGTTGTGTTTTTGTGTCCTCATGTTTGGGAGTTGCCATTTATGGCAACAGGCACAGTGGAATAGGTCAAGAACATCTATGTTCACCTGAGTGCTTTTGTTTTTAGAACATATGAACAGGAACAGGGACAACAAACTTAGCCTCAGGTCACATTGTTGGGTACAGCTGCCACTTGACAGGCAGCAGTGCTGCATCTAGAGGACAAAGAGGATTCTTCATCCTCTGCTCTCCATAGTTTCCAAGGGCTAAGGTGTTCCCTCCCTGGGTGCTCTGCTTCCACCATCACAAAATTAGTGCATCCAATCCCAGTACCTATAACGTTACTTTTTCTCCGGTTATCTTCTATTTACACCAGAATTTTTTTTCCTAATCATTACCCAGGAAACAGCTGAAAAGAGCTGACCTTTTTTAGGGACAGATTTATTCACACTCTTACTGATATGATGGATCTGGAGGAGGTGAGGGTGGTAGGGTCGGAAGTCCTGCCAGTATTCAACAATATTCAAAATCTATAGCTCATAGAGAGCATGGCTTGTTCATCAAATACTTTGAACATTTACCCATTTCTGGGTGGCCTTTCTTACAAAAAGAACATCATTGTCATATTGTAGGAGGTCCAGAAAGCAAAAAGCATGACATAGATTCGTTTCAATGGCCTAAATGATATGGACTGGCCACAACCTTGCACCTTGAAAAAACAGTCAGAAGCACTAGAGCATCATTGGTAGCCCTTAGGGAGTGAAGAAGATCAAAAGTCCAAAGTCTACAATCTGCCAGGAGCTGGAAGGATCAACAAACTCAGCAAAGTGTCCTCCTTCATCATGCGACAAATGAGTCATCTACTGGCAAGAGCCACATGTAGTGATAGCTTCTGTATCAGACACAGAACCTCAGAGCCTGATGGTCATGTGTGGCCAAGTCCAGTGTAATGATAGATTCATGTGGCAAGGAGGCAATTCGGGCAGTGTAGGCATGATAAGGAGCTTGGTTTCAATCAGAGAATGGATGCTTCTATGTGAATGACCGAGATTGCCAAACCAGCAGCCATGATTTATATTCATTTTGTGGTCTCCAAAGAGTGGTGTCTTTAATCTACCCATCTGTGGTCTTTCAAGTGACTAAACAAATGACTAGGCCATTGGCAACAACACAAGAGCCCGTGAAAATATCAAGGAAAGTATTGGCCAGAGCTGTGAGAGCAACCTTGAGTTCTGCCCACTGAGTGGAATCACCACTCCTATTTCCAGTTCTGCATAGCCCAGACCAAGACTAACAGCTGCTGCAGCCACAGGAGACGACATTAACTGTCAGTTTCACTGACTCATCAGTGAACCAAACCCAGGGGTTTAGGGGAAACTACAAGTCAAAGACTCTGCTGAACCAGCAACTCTGCTTCAGGTAGTGGAACAGGAAATCAATCTGCCCTCTTAGAGGTAGCCGCCATCCATCATCAGAAACCAGGATGACTCTAGGGGGTGTTAACTAATACTCTGAACACAGTATTTTAATTTGAATAGGAAGAGTGTTTAGTGAGGCATATACTCCCTGCAATCTTCACAGTATCTTGAGAGGGGCTGGACCTTCTTTTTGGTAAGAGTGGAGTCAAGGAGACATTGGTTTTTAACTGAGATTGGAGGAATTGTGCATTACAAATCCACCCACATAGTTTTAAAAACTCTCCTCAGAAAGGAAAGTAATCTCTGAATTTTGACAGGGTTTGTGAACCACCCCTACTCTCTGATGTCACTTGTCCCTGCTTTAGGACCCCTTAACTCAGCAGCCACATTGTCTTTTAGCTGAGGTTGAGCCCCATTGTCACTATGATATCCTTTCTTTCTCTCCTTTGGAGGAAAATGAACTTAGGTATCATTCAGGTGACTAGTTTCAATCTTACCTCTCACCATCCAGCGTCTAAACATTCACTAATAGGTAGAACAGTGAGAGACTCTTACCTCCACCCCAAAACTGGGGCAAGAGCCTTCACTACCAGACCCTGCAGAGGTGTCTTATGTGCCCTAACCCAACCCAAATGGGCCCTTAATTTTTCTATTCCAGAAATCCATATCTATACCAGCAACCTGTTCTCCTTGCCAAAGCTCAAAAACCTTGCAGAGTCTAGGATTTTACTTTACTTAAAGTAACAAGTTAGGTTGTAAGTGTTTCAAGACTTACAATTCTGAAAGAAGACATAAGACTCCTGACTCATAGATAATTGTCTGTGTAACAAAAGCAGCTACATGTTTGTTTTCTGCAGTCCCCCAGAGGTAGATAAAAGGGCCTAACATGCTTCCCTGTGCTTGCAATGGTCTGTTATAGGAGAGAAATAATGAACTTAAAAGATTTACCATTTTTACAATAAGTGGAAGTAAATCATGTTAACTCATTTCTCAAACATGACCCTGAGAAATGGCCTCACTAAAGAGCATTCGGGATCTTGGAATCTTGGCACACCCAACAAGAATGTATATGGATGCTCGGGAGTCACAGCAAATTGTTTCTTCTAACAGAAGGAGTGTCAAAATTAGTTTGTATTCACATGGAATAAACAATTGCACACTTACATGGTCATGCCTCATGCATACTTATCTCTACTGCTTTTTGTCACAATATAATTTAAAAGGACTGCATTATCTGGCATGTCCCAAGCAACATCACATTGGCCCACTATATTGATGATATTACATATAACAAGTCCAATGAGAAAGAGGTGGCAAGTACTCTGGATTGAAGAGAAGCATGTGCTTCAGAGGCTGGAAAATAAACCTTAAAAAGATTGAGGAACTTTCTTAAATCAATAGAATTGTTGGAGATCTCATAGCTTATGGCAATCTAAAACATGACCTCCAGAGTGATATATGAGTTATTGCATCTTTCACTTCTTACCACTAGAAAAGAAGTATAATACTTGGAGGTTTCTTTGAGTTTTGAAGAAAAGATATTCTATGCTTGTGAATACTGCTTGAAACCATTTATCAGGTGACATTGAAGGCTGTTAAATATGAGTGTAACTAGAGGAAGAAATGGCTTGGCAATTGAGTCAGGCTATAGTATGCTCAACCCTGCCCCATGAGCCATATAACCCAATAGACCTCAGGCTATTTGAGGTATCATTGATAGATAAAGATGCCATATAGAGCTTCAGGAAAATTCCCACAGCAGAATTACAACATAAATCCTATAACATCACATCAGAAAAACTGCACCATTTAAAAAGTTGTTCCTGCGAGAACTTCCATAAAAGCAACAAAAACATTAACAAAAAGTTTTCAAAAACTTTTTCATAGCTTTGGAAATTAATCAGAAGCTTGTAAAATTCAAAAGATATTTATTCAAGAAAAAAAATGACTGAATCTTGGTAACAATAGTGAGCTTTGTGTTGTTTTAACTTGTCTAATTCCAATTTCAATCTCCCGTATTCCGTGGTAATCTTGAAAATGAATAACTTCGCAGCACAGTAATTGTAAAAATCAGTAGTTGAGCAGCCATTAGAGGCAGCAAAAGAGATTTGGAGCTCAAAAAACCCCTCTATTCCGAGAAAATTTTCACTATTTGGTCTAAAGTCTCCCCAGAAAAACTCTGTTGTCAGAGCTTATCTTTATTTGACTTGACTCAAAGCTCATGAACAGTCCTATCCCCAAGGCTTTTGTCAAAAACAATAAGTGGCAATTGTTTAACATAACAGTTTCCTGAAGCAATAATACTAGTTGGGGCTAACAAGAAACTGACTAAATAATTTAAAAGGAAAAGCTGAGGGATGTGCTATCTATAGAGGGTTTGGAAAATCTCCAGCACATTCCTGGGGCTCTAGAAGGCCATACATAAGTTTAAGGCTCTGCATATGGCCAGGAAGGATTTAAGAAGGCCCTATTCTTTCACCTCTGCTGACTCTGAAGCTTTTCACAGCAGAGAGTGAAGGTTAAGGCAGAATTTTAAACTGCCTGCTGAAGCATTGAAGCCATGCCATCAAAATAAACACAAGACCTTTCAGCAAAGCCTGGGAGACTTACTGGTTAATGACATTTAAGAAAAATCTGTATTCCAATCATTGTTGACCACTAAGCTAAATGAGAAGAGACTTCAGTGGCTACACATAATAAAGAATGTACACTTTACTGATTTATACAAAGAAAGTCACTAAATAAACAGCAACAACAAATGCTGGGAGGTAAGTAATTTGATTTTCAAAGTTTTCACATTATATTATTTAAATGTACAGTTTTCAACAAAAAAGCATAAAACGTGCAAAGAAACAGGAAATCTGTTCCATAAACAGGGAAAAAGCAATCAATAGAAACTGGCTCTGAGGTAGTCCAGATGTTAGCCATACTAAACAAAGACTATAAACAGCTCTTATAAATATTCTTAAAGAGCTAAATAAAATTATGACTAAAAATTAAAGGAAAGTATAAGAATATTTTTGAAGCAAATTGAGAATATTAAGAAAGAGATATTAATTATAAAAAGGAACCAAACAGAAGTACTGGAGTTAAAAAGTAAAATAACTAAAACAAAAAAATTGACTAGAAGAGTTAAGCATCAGATTTGAATTGTTTGGGGATATAATCAGTGAATCTGAAGATAGGTCTGAAGAAACAAAAAGTAAAAGAATGAAGAAAAAAGAACAGAGTACCAGAGATGTGTGAATAATATTATGCATATCAATATACAAATAAAGCAAAGACCGCAATTGTCTGAATATTTGTGTTCTCCCAAAATTTATATATTGTGTGATGGTGTTAGGAAGTGGGACCTTTAGGAAGTACTTAGGTCATGAAGGTGGAACCATCATGAGTGGAATTAATATAAAATAGACCCCACAAAAGTCCCTTGCCCCTGCCACCATCACATGAGAACACATTTAAAAAGTTCTGGCTACTGACCAGAAATCAGGCTATCACCAAACCATGCTGGTACCTTGATCTTAAACTTTCCAGACTCTGTAATCATGAAATAAGCTACCTCGCCTGTGATATTTTGTTATAGTAGCCTAAACAGACAAAAAGACCTGTAATGAGAATAAAGAAAAGAACAGAAAGAATATTTGAAAAAAATAAATAATGATAAAAACCTCTGCAAATTTGATTAAAAATATTGATCTAAACATAAAGAGATTCAACAAACCCCAAGTAAAATAAGCTCAAAGACATCCACATCTGGAAATAGTTTCAAAAGTCAAAAGCAAGATCTTGAAAGCAGCAGAAGAAAAGTGACTCATCAAAGACAAGAGATCTACAATAAAAATAAACTGAAGACTTTTTATCAGAAACAATGGATGCCAGAGGCAATGGATGTCATGTTCAGAGGGCTAAAAGACGGACAACCAACAATTCTCTATCAAGTTAAATTATCCTTCAAAAAATGTGGAATAAATAAAACTTCTGAGAAAATTTGTTGATAGTAGATATACACTAGAAGACATGCTAATGAGAGTCCTTCAGACTGAAATGAAAAGGCACTAGATGGTAGCTCAAATAGCAAAAAGTAGAACGTTCTCCAGGATAGCATATATTAGGCCACAAAATAATCTCCAATAAACTTAAAAAATGAAGTCACACAAAGTATGTGCTCTGATTACAATGAAATGAAATTTTAAATCAGTAATAGAATAAAGTTTGGAAAATTCACAAATATGTGGAAAGAAATAACACACTCTTAAATAAGCAATGAGTCTATCCGAAAAGATATTTGCACACTGATGTTCATGGCAGCACTATTCACAGTGGCCAGGACATGGAAGCAACCAAAGTGTCCTACAATAGATTATTGGCTAAAGAAGCTGTGGTACATATATACAATGGAATATTACCCAGCCATAACAAGAGATGAAATACGGCCATTTGCGACAACCTAGATGGATGTCAAGATAATCGTGCTAAGAGAAATAAGCCAGACTGAAAAAGTTGAAAATCACATGATATCACTTATATGTGGGATATAAACCTAAAAGCAACAAATTAACAGGACAAACAGAGACTCAGAGACATGGACAATGGACTAGTGGTTACCAAAGGGTAAGGTATGGGGGAGGAGGGAAAAGATAGACAGGGTAAAGAGAGTCAAATATATGGAGATTGTGGGAGGATGAAGTGGATAAAGGGAATCAAATATATGGTAGCTGAAGGAAACTGGACTCCAGGTGATAATCACACAATAGAATATATAAATGTCAAATTTTAATGTGCACCCAAAAATTATATAATTGTATTAACCAACGTTACCCCAATAAACTTAAAAAAAAGGATGATAAATTTTAACAATATAAACATAAATAAATAAATAAGCAAGCAAGCAATGGGTCAAAATGGAAAATCACAAAGAAACTTATAAAATACTTTGAGATAAGTAAAAATGAATAACAAGTGTTATGGGATAGAGACTAAAACTTACGAGGTATAGCTAAAGCAGTACCTATAGGAAATTTATACCTATAATTGCCTATATGTAAAAAAGAAGTAATATCTCAAAAAGAAAAGAACAAACAACTCAAATGAAGCAGAGGAGAGAAAAAATAAAGAATACAGTGTAAATAAATGAAATAGAGAATAGAAAAAGCTATAGAGAAAATCAACAGAACTAAAAGTTGTTTCTTTGAAAAAAAATTGTCAAAATTGACAATCATTTAGTTAGACTGACCACTAAAAAAAAAAGAAGGCTCAAATTATTAAAGTCAGGAATAAAAGAGAAAACAATACCCACTTTACAGAAAGAAAACAGATTATATGAGAATATTGCAAAAATTTGTGAGCCAACAACTTATATACCTAGACAAATGGAAAAAAGATCCAAGAAAAACACAAACTACCAAAATGGACCAAAGAAAACATATAAAATAGACTTCCTACAAAATAAAATTTCAGGCCCAAATGACTACACTAATGAATTCTAAAACACATATAAGAAAAGAATTAACTCTCCATCTGAAATTTTTCCAAAAGCATTGGAAAAGGAGAGAACTTTTACCAGTTCATCCCAAGGTTAATTTTATGCCAATACCTTAAAACATTACAAGAAGAGAAAACTACAGACCAATACCTGTTATGAATATAAATGCAAAAATCATCAACAAAATATTAGCAAACCATATTCAACAACATATAAATAGGATTATATACAATGATCAAGTGAGATTTATACCAAGAATCCTAGATTAATTAAGCATTTGAAAATTAGATAATGCCATGTCAACAGAATAAAGGAAAGACAAAACCACACAATCATTTCAATAGAATGCAGAAAAGGCATTTGGCAAAATTAAACACACTTTCATGATTAAAAGCTCTCAGTTAACCAAAAACAGAAAGAAACTTCAACATGATAAATGGTTTCTGTGTAAACACCACAACTAACATTATATCTGATTGAACTTTTCTTCCCTGTGATTAGGAACAAACAAAGGTGTCCATTTTTACTACTTCTATTCAACATTGTACTGGAAGTTGACTTGAGGCAACTGGGCAAGAAAAAGACATGAAATACACTCAGATTGGAAAAGAAATAGTAAAAAATATTTCTATTTGCAGAAGACATGATCCCATCCATAGAAAATCCTAAGAAATTCACATATTTACACACAAATAAAACTATTAGAACTAATAAATAAGTTTGGCAATGTTGCAAGATATATGGTCAATATACAAAATTCTATTGAACTCTTACAAACTAGCAACGGATGATCCAAAAGTAAAATTAATGAAACATTTCATGTGCAATAACATCAGAAATAATAAAATAATTAGGAAAAAATTTAATAAAACAAGTACAAAAATTATACACTGATAACAAAAAACTCCCTTGAAAAATGCAAGGAAAACAATATTTTTAAGATGGTTTTACTCTCTGCATTAATCTACAGATTCAATTTAATCTCAGTTAAAATCCCAAATGCCTTTTTGCAGAAATTGCCAAACTGATACTAAAAGTCACTTCTATGGATGTTCCAGAGACCCAGAATAGATAAAAGAATAAAAAAGAACAAAATTAGAAGACTCACACTTTCTGATTTCAAACTTACTACAAAGCTACTATAGTCAAAACAGTACTAGCTAAAGGTAGACATAGAGATCAATTGATAGACTTAGTAACCCAGAAACCCTCTTATTGGTGGTCAATTGATTTCTACAATACTGCCAAAACAATTCAATGGGGAGGGAAAGACTTTTTAACATCTCAAAAATCAGAAATCAAATAATTCATTTTAAAAATGTGCAAATCATTTGAATAGATATTTCTTCAAAGAAGATAAACAAAGATCAATAAGCACATGAAAGATGCTCAATACCATGAGTCATTTTAAAGAAGCAAATCAAACAACAGTGAAAACAAAAACAAAAGCAACACTTACTAGGATGTTTAAAATTAAAAGACAGAAAACAAATGTTAGTAATACTGAGAAATTAGACTCCTCGAAATTGTTGATGAGATTGTAAAATGATGCAGCCACTTTGGAATTTAACTTGACAGTTTCTCAAAACATTAAACATAGAGTTATCATATGTCCCAGTAACTCCACTCTAGGTATGTAGAATTAAAGATATATGTCCATACAAAAATTATACAAAAGTGCTCATAGCAGCATTATTCATAACAGTCAATAAGTGAAAACAACTCAAATGGCCATTAACTTTTGAATAGATAAAAATGAAATTGTGTTTATCTGTACGATGAAATATTATTTGTAAATAAAAAAGAATGAAGTACCAATACATGCTACAGCACAGATAAACCTTAAAAATGTTATGCTTAGTGAAAGAAGCCAGACACATAAGCCGCATATCATGCGATTTCATTTCTATGAAATTTCTAAAACATGCGAATCCCTGGAGACAGAAAGAAAATTGATGGTTGTCTAGGACTAGGGATATTGGAGGGATTAGGAGGTGACTGCTAATAGGTATGGGGTTTTATTTGGTGATGATGAGAATGTTCTAAAATCAGATATTTCTAAAATTGGGCAATCAGATGGTTGTCCAATTCTGTGAATAAATTAAAAAACATTAAACTTTATACTTCAAAAGGGTGAACTAGAGTATGTGAGTTACATACTAATAAAGCTGTTATAAAAAACAATCAGCAAGCTCCTGGAATGCTATTAGGCCATGGTAGAAACTGATTTTCTAACCATTAGACAACAGATCACCATGTGGCAAGAAGTTACCACTATGACCCGAGTAAAAGGTCAAGTGAGTTCCACAGCAGTAGCCACATGGCTACATATGGGCCTTACAGTGTGTGCTTCCTACCACTCAGAAAAATCTAGTTACTGCCACAGCTAAATGTCTGACCTGCCAGGAACAGAGACTAAGGCTGAGCCCCAAAACCATACCATCCCTCGAGGAGATCACTCAGCCTCTTGGTGGAAAGTTTAGGAGTATGTTTTGTACTTAAGTGATTCTCTAGAACATTTGTTGGTACTCCTGCATCCAGATTCAACTAGCTGAACAAGGTATGCTAAACAAGATTTAGACCCCCTGGAAGGAAAGTCTGTGTCAACCCACCGGACAAAACACCTGGACCAGCACATGTGGTCGCTGAGGGGAGGAGAAGTTAGAACAGGTAAAGAGGCAATGAAATGATGCAGAAATCCTGGTGACAGCAGGATTTCTCAACCTCAGCATTATTGACACTTTCTGCTGAATAATTTTTTGCTGCAAGGGCTGTCCTGTGCATTGTAGGACATAATGGCAGTAGCAGCCTCCAAATATGGCAACCAAAATTGTCTCCAGACATTGCCAAATATTCCCTGGTGGGCAAAATCTTTCCTGATTGAGAACCATTGAGATACAGTCTCAGAACAATGGCAGCAGCAGGGGTTCTAGTTGGCAAGCTAGTCTTCCGGTCTTTTAGGTTGTCCCAGAAAAAGTGACCAATCAGAAACCTGAAGAAGCTGTGCCTGAATAGATGAACTTGGTATGAGAAGGAAGTGGATCTGAATAGTTCTAGTGAGTGCTTTGGGTGTCCCATGCAGACCCCCTTAACCAACAGGTGCACCCCTCATTGCCACTAGTGCTATCTGATAACAGCTCAAAGTCGCACTCCTCTTTGGAAAATGTCCCTCTGCCAAATGGGAGCGCCCCTAACTCCCTTCTAAGTAGGATTGATTAAGGCAATTTAAGCTCTGGAGCTTCTTCAGGAAACCCAACTGAAGCCAATCTCCCCAGATGAGACCACCCTCTGCTAGATTGTTCCTGCTGCTTCCTCTTGTTTTTCTCATTCTCCTTTTTCTGAGAGCACTCAACCAATAAACATCTTGAGCAAGAATCTCCAACTCAGGCTAGGACAAAAACAATCATTTATTTAATGCCTAGTATGTGCAAGCATTTAGCTTAGATTTTATTATTCTTGATGTCATTTAAAATTCAGGGCAAAAGCTAAATATTATTAATCCAATTTTACAAGTGAGGAAAAAACCTCCAAAAAGTGTGAATTGTCTAAAGTTACACTCTAAAAATGGCCACCATGTGAATCCAGGTTCAAATGACTGCCAAGAATCTGTTCTTAACCAATACACTAGTCTCTCTTTAACTTAACAAGTACTGAAGATATTTATGGTCTTCCTTTTAGAAGAACTGCTCCCTTCCTTGCCAGAGGGGTTCTGAGGTGTGTAAAAGACTATGGGCTTTCATTTTATGACTCAGTTCATGCAAGGTTAATGTTGGAGATATTCATTAAATGTTGAGAGCCTCATTCCTCAATATCAGATGCTATGTCCTCAGGCAAGAGGGTGTTTCTGAATTCCTGTAAGAGAGCTCATATACTCTGACTCTCTAGGGAGGAAAGGGAGCTTGACATTCAGTATTAACTTCTATTGTGAGGAATAAGGAGAGGGTAATATGGGAAATTGCTTTCAAAACCCTCATGCAATGGAAAAAAATAAGTAAACAACCAGCAGTAAATTGTGTCAACATCTAACTTTACAATCTATTTTACTTAATTATTTTAATAAGAGCTTGAAAGCACATTGCACTGTGCAAATCCCCTGTTGTTTCACTTGGAGAGCCAAGTGAATTATAACCTTTAAAAAGTAAGTTCTATGGGAATTTGTCTAGGTGTTATAGATGTTTTGGTGTTGATGAATATATTCGTTTTATCTAAAGAGGATTGTAATACACTTTTGCTTTAGTAAGAATTTGTGTTTTACTTATGCATTTAAAACAAAGAGAGACCAGTAAACATTATCATGCTACTTGGGTAGGTTTTGTTTTAATTGAAATGCCACCAACAAATATAACTTCTTTAGATAGGAGGCAATTTTGTTGGTGGTGGTGGTCTTTTTTTATCATCTATGATTTGGTGAATATTTTAAACATATTTAATAGAATTGCTAAGGTATTGTAGAACAGAAAACAATCAAGATTAATACAGAAATGTCTCATTTTTAAGAACATTTATTTTGAAGAAGGCATTTGTTCACAGTAGTGATTTTCCAGATTTTTCTAGATTTTCTAAATTTTCTTGCTGGACAACAGATCATTTTCTATGGGCCACAGCATGCACCTATGAAAGCAAACATTGATGTAGTATATATAATCACAGTGATGGAAAGAAGAGCTTTCAGGCAAAAAACAGTTTTAAAACAGCCAACTTATTAATGGCTGCAGGTTTCCCAATTTTCCTTATCTTCTCTTCCTCCTCCTCCCAGCCCCACCACAGACTCCACAGAATCAATGATGCTGGACAGCCCTGCTGTTAATGTCTTTCTTTCTCCACTGGCTATAATATCTTCCAAATGTCCATGAATTAAAAATAAAAACCCTATCAACAGATAATGAGACATGAAAATATCAAGGTGTGACCCCTTTTCCGTTAAAAAATCACGATAATTTTAATGGAAAGACAAAGAATCAAGTCAGAGTTGTAAATTTAGAACTTTCAGATTAATGAGTTATAAAATATAATTGTGTATGGAAGGTGGAAGAAAACAAAATGGGCAAGAAAATGTACTAAATTACTTTACCTAAAAGAAATTGTCTAGGAGAATACATGTGTAAGCAGATCACCAGCCCTAACTTATTTCTCCTCATAATTTTTTACCTTTTTTTACCAGCACCTTCCATCTCCTGAACCTGAAACTGCATTAATTGACACCAACAAGTATCTCCCAAAAAATGGTTTTTGAACATTTTTGGTGTCTTGAATTATGGTTCTATAGTTTACAGGCTATGCTTTTGAGAAAGTTCATTAAACAATTTGGACTCCAGTGTTTTTCTCTGTGACAAATTTTTGTAAAGACATGAGATAATAGAGGTATCAAACCTAACATAGTTCCTGACAAACTGCAGTTTCAATATGTTTTTTCTGTCTACCTGACGTATATATTTGCTTTCAATCATTCGCACTTTATTGTGAATTAGTTTAATCAGAATGCTTTCTTCTCCAATGTCTACCTTATTCAAGAAATAAGAGTTTTGATGGAATTGTGTGAGGAGAAACTTCATGTGCCTCAAAACAGCAAGAAGGTCCTGGCTACCTGGAAGAGAGAACAGAGGGGCTCTCGGGAGGATGGAGGCAGAATGGAGTTATAGGATGTTAAAGGAAAATTTCATCTATTGTTGATTTTTTTGAGGCTGGAAAAAGAGAGGAAATATATCATTTCTAGTCTTTCCCTGTCAAAAGACCTCTTGAGTTCAGAATCTAATATTTGGTCACTTCATTAACATCACTTCTCAGTTACACTTAGATTTTACAAGTTCCTCTGAGCAACCGGTAAGAAGTTATGTGAAATGTCATTCTTCTTTACAAATATCTATTTTCCTAATAAACTTTAGATGTACAACCTGTTTATAACTGGAGACTAACTGTAATTTAGATAGCACCTGATTAAAACCTATAACTTCAGTACTGATGCCATTAAATGATATTTTCTGCATATTACATGTTTCTTAGGTCAATTGTGTTGTGGAAGAGCATATATCTTCTACTGATCACTTTTGAGTTTAGTTTTCATTTGGGTTCTCCAGGACTCTGTAAGATTCTGTATAAACTATGGATATATTTAGTTACACTGAATGACTTCCATTCTATTTTTGAAATTATTAACTCTACCCTCAGAATCTGAACGAAAGAGTATCTCACATTATGTTTCAAATGTGACCACCAATGTGGCTTCAGGGGTATTACAGAAAATTGAAACAAATAATTCTACCATCTCTCACCATTCTAGGGTCAAAACTGAATAAAAATAGTAAGCGAGCCCCAAATTCTGGAGTCAAATTCTGGAGGGTCTTTCCTCTTTACATCATCCCCCAAGAAGCTGAGAATAAAGTTCAATATTTCTGCCCCACTGCCCACCTTCTCCATCACAATCCCATGAGAAGCAGACAAATTCTCATGTGATATGACGTTATATAAAATAATCAGGATTTGACAACTCATTTCAGTTTATAAATGCCTTTTTCAAATTTCCTACCTTTTATAATGTTTTCTACTTTGCTCCTAAGAATCCAATTTTATGAAAAACCTTTGACGGTTTCATTTAATGTTACAAATTCATTCAGTAATGGTATAAATCCATTGTGAAGTGCCAGCAAAACAAGCAAATGCCTTTATTTAGTGTCATTACAGTTATGAGATCCATGGAATGTAAGAGGGAAAGAAATCATTGCATTGAGTCCAGCAGAACACAGACTCTTAGAGACTGCAGAGTAACAATGAAATAACGGGTCACAGTCAAGGTCAGTTTAAACATTTTCTTCCCTTGGGAACAATTGCACATGACAAAAATTGAGCATTCTTTTTTTAAGCTATTAAATGAACTTGAAGAAACCTGGATACTTTCATTTTTTCCTTACAACACTAAGGACTATGTAAGAACTATGAAAAATAAGAACATTGGAGGATAGTATTGCAATTCTGACTTTTTAAGGTTTTAAAAATATTATTCCATGGAATATAGTTAATAGAAAATTATCTTGATGGTGTGGATTTGTTTTTTATTGTCAACAAGATCCTATCTTAAAAGGAATGCCTGCTGCGAGTATTTGACAAAGTGACAAACCAAATGGCACTAATAGGTAGAAACTTCTCCCAAACTAGGGAAAAATAGCTCTCAAAAAAATAAAAGACCCTTAAGTACAAAAGGAGAACATGAGCAGAAGAATAAGAGGGCCCTCAGAGGGGGAGAAAGTACTAAAAAATATAGCTATAAATTTTGCCCAAGGCCAAGGTAAACAGAATACTAAAAATCAGTTCAAAACTTTAGAACAGTGTCAATAAGAGTCTGATGTGAAACAATATTAAGAATCAGATTTTATTTTGTTACCTATTAAATCTGCTTTGGCTACTAACAAAAGCTTTTTGTTCATTCATTCATTCATTCATTCATTCACCATAAGTTTATGTGTCAGACTTTGCATTAGTCACCAAGTATGTAGTAGTAAACAAACAAAACAAACAAACAAAAAACATAAAAGAAACAGACTGGTTATAATGCCACGTTGGGGATAAATTTAGGATGTTATGGTAGACCACAGAAGGAGTACAAACCCTAAGTTTGGGATATAAGAAAAATTTCTCAAAACAAAATCAATGAAAAATAGTCCAAGCACACAGAAACACATTTAAAGTTCCAAGAGACAGAGAGAGAAGGAGAGAGAGACATGAAAGATGTGTGCTATGGCCAGAGCTTTGAGTTTGATGAGAGTGGCAAAAGAAAAGGCAAGAGAGACAAGCAGTGGCCAAGTAGATTGGAATTCAATTGTAAGTCTCAGAAACTAAATTCAAAATAATATAAGCAAGAAAAAAAGAGGAATTTATCGGAATTATGTTGGGCTACGTCATGCATAGATTGAAGAATCATACTATGAAAAGGGGAGGAATGTATCTGAGTCTCAAACAACTAGAAGAGGAGTTGAATACCATCAAAACGCTCTAGCTCTTTTCTCTGCCTTTCCGCCTATCAGCTTCATTCTCATTGCTTTGTCCCAATAGTTCTTGAGTTTTATGTCTGGAATTAAAATTTTAGAGATTGAAACTAATTCTCTTTCTTAGTTATTGCTTCAAAAATTTAGGGAAAGTACATTTACACATTCATTCTTTTCTCCTTATAGTTCACTCCTCTACTTGTCTACTCTGTGCCAGGCAAAGTTTGTTGTGGTGGGTTCATGCGATGAACAAGACAGATAAACCCATGCTCTCACAGAGCTTACATCCCAGTGGGAAAAAAGAAGCAGTAAACAAGCAAACTGATACATGGACGATGCAATTTCATGTAGTGCTAAATGTCTGTAAAGAAATAAAACAGAAAGTTGATGAAGTGATTGTGTGAATAAAGGAGGGGTAAATTGGTATCAAAAGGAGGCAAAGTTTTAATTGAGCTGAGTTAAACAAGGGTCAGCTCTTGGTAATGGAAAGAGACAGAAATGCTAAGGTCTAAAAGAGGAGACAATTGGCATGTTCAAGATGTAAAAAGAAGGCCAGTAAATCTAGGGTAATGAATGAAGAAAAGAGTGGTGGGTGATTCGCCACAAACAAAATCGGGAAACAGGAAATGGACTAGTTTATGAGAACTTGTAAAATCAATTTTATTCTAAGTGAACTAGAAAAACATTGTAGGTGACAGGAAGGGAGAAAGAATAAAAGCAGAGATACCGATTATAAAACTCTTGCAGAGATTAAGGCAAAAGATGTTGGTAGTTTGGACTATGGTAATAGTAGAGGCAATGGAGAGAAGTGGATGAGTTTGGAAAATATTTTAGGGATAGGGCCAAAAGAACTTGATGATGGATCAAATGTAAAAGGGTAAGACAGAGAGAGAAACTCTTAGGTTTGAAGCTTAGGTAAGCAACAGGCTAGGTAGTGATATCATTTGCTGAGATGGAAAGTTCCAGAAGATGAACAAGGTAGTTCTTAGGGTGTGGGCTGGGTGGTATGGGTTAAAGGAATAGAAGGAGATATATTTTGTCTATATTAGGTTAGGTTGTAAGGCCTATTACACAGTCAAGAAAGTTATTAAAAATTTATACAGGTACACCTCTGGAACCTAACAACTGTGAGCAGAGGTTCACATTTTCCTATACTTGCTAAATCTAAATTGATAGTAACTATATCATTTGTGGTAAGGAGATACAAAAAAAATGTTAAGGAGCTGGCAAATGCATAAGCCCAATCCAAATATATACACACACATACATATATATGTATGAATACACACACACACATATATTTGTTTATACACAAGATGCACACATATTATGTCTAGCCATCCGTATCTATGCATATGTATGTGTGTATTTATAGGCATATGAATCCAGTTTGCACTATGATGGGAACATGGCTTATATTAGAAGCAAAAGGAGAGGAGGCAAAGACTAGTTGTCCAGTGACAGCAACCTTATATGCCCCCTTCTGGCAGCCATTAGAGTCAGCAATTCACCCTTAACTCAGAAGTTGTCAGCAGTCATGGGAGAGAGGGTGTTAGATTAAATAAATATTTATCAAACACCTACTATGTGCTAAATTGTGTACTTATTCTTTTCTATATGATTGCAGGTAATTGAATTGAAAAGTTTTGTCCTTTACTATTTTTAAAACACCTCCTCTCATCCAAATATATATATATATATCCCCAGCCTACAAAGGTTACCATTTCAGTCCTGCAGACTTGTCAAGAATATCCTACACAGTCAACAATTTCTGCCTCATTCACCAAGGACATTTGTAATTCTGACAAGATATCTCTGTCTTTCAGAACATCCCTGCAGGAGGTTGTCAACTTTAAAAAATAGTGCCCTAAATAGAAGGGATAAAGTCGTTAATGTCCTTGTTTTCATAGACTAAAGTTCATGGAAAAACTCCGGACTCCTCCCCAAACACCTTTGGCAACTGGTTTAACATGTTATTCATGCTGGCTCCTTTTATTTTCAAGAACATTTCTCTTCCTTAGAAATCTCTTTAATAAATGCTCTCTGGATTGATTACTCTCTCCTCTGGCAATCTTTTTTTGCATTGGTGTAATTCAATTAGATGACATATGTTAAGTTCGTGCTTAATACAAATAGATGTTTAATTGACAAGAGCACATGGCTAAACTTATGCGGTTTTAGTGTCACTCAGATTTAAAATTTCAGGTTTTATAAAACCTATTCCCCCATTACATATTTTATGCTCTATGCTATGTCATAAATGTTGGAGACTTATAATTTCTGCCTATTTTGAGTCTGTAGGTGTTATCTATCATTGCTCTTTCTGAGCCTTTCCTGAAACAGCCCATGATGTTAGCTTATGCACATCTATTTTGCAGGTATTGGTCTGCAGTGCTAGTTCAATGCCATACCAGAGATCATGCTAAAATTCTCTTTTGACATGGAAAGCACTAAGAAAGGATTAGTTCTTTTTCTAAATAATTTTGTAAATAGTTGTTCTTTCCTTATAATAAAAATATGATTTCAATTATATTTTAGAATATAATCTTGTCATTCCCATTGAAAGGAGATTTAATCTATGTAAAAATAATGATTATCATCATAAGAAATATGGAAAACAAAATATAAAAATCTGGAAGTACAATTTATACCACATCTCTTCTTTTTGAGGCTTTAGTACAAGTTTTCTGGCCCCTGAACTTAGGAGGGAACACAGCGGGGTGCCAAAGGACATTTCACATCCAGTTTTGATGGGTGAGTGCCTTGGAAAACTTGTACTTTTAACTGTATTTACATCACAAAGGCGTAACTCCTGTTTTGACAGCCAGGTTTTGTAGCAGTTCATTTCAGTTGTCATAGTAGGAGCTCATTTTTGACATACAGGTATGAGCTAATATTTAGTTTTGTCAAGTTTGGCTTGCCAAAATGGAAACTATATCAAAACTCCATAACACAATTAGCAGCAGTTAACTTGACTAAGAGAATAATTCTAATTTGTGATACATTTTGCTTATGTAAAAATGTGTAATAAAACATCCTTTTAAAAAAAAGTAAAGTAATAATGAATGAGATTTGTTTAAGCAAGATTCAGACATGGAAAGAATTAATAGAGTACATAATATTCATAGATCTAAAAATAAAATTAATTGCAGATATTAAATGGCTAGATGATTTAAACATATTTTTAAAAAAATTTTCTGCTTGGATTTGTTCATGTTTATAATAATAAATGCATTTAATTTGTGTGAATTCCATGCATCTAGAGTTTTAGCAAATTTACAAGTTTTATGCCACCATTTAAAAACAAACAACTGAGGATTCTATAGCTATAATTATAAAATTGTTGTATCAAGGAAGTAGTAATAACATATCAACTTTTTACTTTAATATGCATTACAATTTAGAGACCCATCTGTGAATTTATCAATCTATAAACTACAGGAAAAGTTTCATTCTGCAGCATTTGAATTAGCTATTTCTGCTGATAATTTGAATTAGCTATTTCTGAGCAAAATGAAATGAGCTCAACGTCATTTGGTTATAATATTGAAAAGATGCCATAGGAACTTAATGTTTGTTTATATTAATTAGCCTCTGCAAAAATTAGTTTTATTTACCTTGTTTTGCTTAAAATCACAGAACCTATAAGTGACATTAAGTAAGGACTTACTATGTTCTGTTGTACATATTCTAATATAATCCTACTTTATTTAATTGAGTTTCAAAACATCTAAGTTTTTCTTGTGTCAAAGAACTCATCTACCTTTTTTCCTCCTGTCTGGATATAACTACCTTAACACATAACCTCTAGGTACTGGGTAATATAGCATTGTCTCTGGATGTACTGGCTTTGCAATTACATCATTTAGGTCCAAATCTTGATTCTGCCATTTATTCTGTATGACTTTGGACAATTTCTTTAAAACTCCCTAATAAGTTTTCTCATCTGTAAAATAGGAATAATAATACTCCATACCTTACTGCATTGTTGGAGAAATGAAATTATTAACATAACAAAGGGTTTAGAACCACTTGAATAAACATTAAATACTCAATGATTGTCATTATCTTACAGAAATAATTAGGTGTTATTTTTATAAAACAAAGAAATGATTAAAATTTTTAATCTATATATAATGCCTAGAAACAGGGCCATGTTACAATACTTTTGGTAATATTTGGTCAGCATTTTATGATAGTTTTATACTATAATACTCTGATTTGACATTGCAGAACACAATATTTGACTGATTACTTCTGTCTGTGGCTTTTAGAATTCTAAAATTAAAAGGGTCCTTTATCCTTTGTTTTATAGAGGTCTTACTAGAAAGGAAAAAGTCCCTGTGTTGGAATGCAATTAATAATGCTTTAAGAGATACATGGGTCATATTAGTCACAAAATAAGTTTAGTGTCAGATTCAGAGATCAGATCCAATCCTTTAATTTTATAAATGAGGAAACAGAATCAGAAAGATTAAATAGCTTACCCAGAGTCACTCAGCTGGTTACTGAGAGGCAAAGTGTCATGGTTTATTAAGAACATTTTGTCACTATCTGGGTGACCTCCAGAAAATTATTCAACCTCCCTGAGCCCCACTTATCTTCATTGGTATAATGAGTAAAACCTACCAATATGGTTATTGGAAAGATTAGAGTAATATATTGCATGAGTAACATAAGGCAAGCTTTAATGTGGCCTTATGCCCTCCTGAGACTGAGAGGAAGAGGGGAGCACCTCTTGCCAAATAGAGAAAAAAATGAGCGCAGATTATCATCATTGTGGAAAAGGAATGCTGCAAGCCATCAGCAGAAAACAAGAGTGGGGAAATGGTATATGGAATTATTCTATAAGTTTGTTTTCTCAAGAAACTAGACTTTCACATGTTTCAACAGACATTTATTGAGCATTTATTATTAGGTGCTAGGTACTGTTCTACGTGCTGGCAATATAGCAGTGAATGGAACAAAAATCATGTTCTATGGCACTTGCTTTCAAGTAAGGGGAAGCTAGATCATAAGCAAATAAATTTTAAAAAATAGATAATGGATTAAATTATAAGTATTCTGGGGTAAACAAGGCAGGGAAAGGTAATGAAGAGTTATTGTATCTAGGGAAGAAGATGAGATGGATTTTAAACCAGATGATCAAGGAACAGAAGGTTCATTGAGCAAACCACTTTAGAAGTCACTATTTTACAAGGGAGGGAAAATATCTCCCTCAGAAAGATGTAAAAATTTCTGGCTTCTAATGTATTTAGAGTTTTATCCACAAGGATTTTTATCACAGCTTTATTTCATGGGAGCAAGAAAATAGAAATAACATGAAGTCCCAACTGAAGAGTTTGCTAAATAAAACATGGATGGGAAAAAAATTCCAGAACATTTTTAAATTGTGCTGTGAAAGCAAATCTAAAAACATGGGTATGTGCTCCCTAGTTTCAAAAACATATATGGTATATGCACCTGATTTCTTCAGTATGTTTTCCTCAAATTAAAAAAGAGTGCAACGGTATTCCATAAAATGTTGATAGTATTACTATCATGGAGGTATGATAGAGGTTTTTAATTTTGTTAAAACTTTTCTTATCTTTCTTATTTTGTAGTAGAAACAAGTATTGCTTTTCTAAAAATTTTAAAACTAAACTGAAAAGATTTAGACATTAGAACTCTTACAAATGCCTTCATAAGACATAGAAAAGATGCTTATCATATTTAAGAATGACATAAGTTGAAGAATTAACATGGTGTTGGACAAATCAACATTAAAAATTATTTTGACATACCAGTAAAGAACTAAAGACATCACGATAAACTTTATTAAAAATAAATTTGAAATCTCCAATTGGACTTTTTAAAAATCAATTAAAAGTGTTACAGAGCTGGGGGATCCATTTGACAGCTGCTCGTGCAAAGAAGGACCCGAGGGTGTTAATGACCAGAAGCTCAACATGAGCTCATAGTGTGACACAGCTGCTTAGAAGCTAATGAATTTCTACATTATTTAATATACTCCTAGTGTCAGCACAGGAGACATAATTATTCCTTTGTGGTTTACAACAGTCAGATAAAATGGAGCCCCCAGACGATGTAAAACACTCTCACTACACCTTGCTTTTCCTCTTCACAGCACTAGTTACACTTGCAATTCAATAACTTATGCAATTGATTACTTAACCTCTGTTGTCTCTGCTGCCCTGTAAGCTCTCTGAAGGCAAGACTATACCTGTATTGTTTACTGCTTTATCTCCAAAGTCTAATGTAGGCACTCACAAAAAAATTGCAGTTTGCTGTTTTGAGTATTGTCAGTTTCAGTAACCTCATTTATTTATTCTATTTAACGACACATATCATGTCTATATGTGCCACGCATGAGTCTAAGTCCTTTAGAGAGAGAGATTAATTTATTAATTTTAATTACAACCATGTGAGGCAGGTAGATGAGCACAATGAGTTACAGAGAGGTTAAATGAGCCCAAGCTGGTAAGTAACAGAGCTGAAATCTGAACTATACATTCTACGTTCTGCTTATGTTCAAAAATAAAACTGAAAAATCTATGCCGCATCTGTATGAGGGTGACCAAAAAGAGGGATTAAAAAACTAATTGAAATATTTGAAAGAAATAGACCAATTTAGGGTAAAAACAAACAGAAATAGAGTTAATATGACCACTTGACTTCAAATTTATAAGTGCTTTTATGTAAAACAGAAAGTAATAATTAAAAGTAATGAGATTCTCTATATTTAGTAGAAATTTACATCCTGATTTACTAGGGCAGTCCCAGTTTATGCCTAGTGTCACAACACAATTATAAACAGCATCCTCTTTCACTCTCAAAAAATGTTCCAATTTGTATAGTCAATTACTATATGGTCACAAAGTTTATAGCTTAAAAGAAGAGTTTACATCATTAGTACATTCAATTTTTACAAAAGTCCTTTGTAGCAGTATTAACATTATTATACTACTCCCCATTCTGTAGCCTGAAAAAACATAGACTTGTGCCAAAATACTACCCAAGTTAGTGGCAGAGCTGTGACTTGAACTCAAATTGTCTGATTCAAACATCATATGCTCTTCTCAGTCTACTCCACTGGGTAATTTGATGTTCTGTGTTGCTACACAGAGCTAGGACACAGGGGTAGAAATCCATTTTAAAAAAACAACTCTTAATGAATAAGCTGTCTGGTCAATTAGAAATCTGATGGCTAGAAATTGCCCAAGCCCAGGCCTGAATGACATATAGGTTTTGTCAAGGGGACCTCTTGCCCCAACATGATTTGAACACTTTCTGGGAATGCAGAACATAGATTTCTGGTGGAAAATAAACCATCAGTGGGTCATAAAATGATTTTTTGACATTACGTAGATGAAACGTTTCAAAATTACTGACATGCCTAATGAGACCATTCCATTCTCCTTTAAATTATAGTTCAATCCTTCCATTACGCCTAGGAAAAAGCCTCAGATTGGTGCTACCATACTTTTAATACTATTCAAACGCAATAATTTCAGTAGATTTTGAAACTTCAGAGGCAATAATATATATTTAACTAGACCTGACGCCATTGTTCTACCATCACTGAATTTATCTCGTTTTGGGGATTCCTTTAATAATAATAATATAAATTTTTCTTTCATAAATAAATCTAAGAATTTCCAGTCAAGATGGCGAATAGGTAAATGCTATGCTTGCCTCTTCTCACAACCACATCAAATTTACAACTATAGAGCAACAATCATTGAGAATCACCTAAAGTCTAGGTGAACTGAAGTCATACAAGTGAGGAATACAGAAGAAGTAACTTTGAGACTGGTAGGAGGGGTGGAGATGTGGATTGTGCCGGTTGTTATACCAGCTTGCAGTGTTTAAAAATTGAAAGTTATCTCAGCTGCAGAGGTCCCCTCTGATGAGCAAGGGGTCCTAGCCTCACACAAGGCTCCCCAGCACAGCATTCCAGCTGCCATATCTGAGTATCTATCAACCTGGCTAATACTAATCAACATGCCCTAGAGATTTCCTGAGACTTCACCCAACTTGTGGGCCCACTCAAGCTGCTTCCAGTGGCTTTTCCATACAAATGGTCTGTCTTGGCTCATGCTGTGGACTTTCCTAAAATCTCCCAAATGTTCACAATACCCAAAGAAGCAGCATCTGGCCTTGGCATGCCTCATACTTCTTGCAGCCCTAAGCTGAGTACTAGTAGCAGCCTGCTTCTGTTCACAGCTTGGCCTCTCCAGGCCCCTCCAAACCCAGTGTGTGCAGTGGCTATTTGTGGATTGCTTAGTGGTTCATGCCAGGTGGCCATGGGCCAGGCACAGTTTGCAGCTGAATTTGGCCTGCAGCGGGACTGCTCCCAAGAAGTTTCAGGAGCTGGCATGCCTGGAGGCCAGCTTTGGACCAAGCCAAAGCACTGTCAGGGCCTCATCCTAGGACAACACACTCAAAGGGCAGACAAGGCAGGCACCAGAGCCCGGTTCAAACCAATCCAGCCCCTGCACAACAGCTCCTCCACTGTAGGAATGGCCAGTCTTTAGAACCAATCAGCCTGAGGTTCAATCCCTCCAACTGATGTGTAAACAGCAATCAAGGCTTATCTATAACAGAAGAGCACACACAACCCATACAAGGACACACCTGAAGGTGACCAGGGAGACTATGTCATTAGACCTCACAGGACACCTACTACATAAGGCCGCTCTACTAAGACTAGGAAACGTAACTGCCCTACCTAATACATAGGAACAAACACATGGACACAGCCAAAATGAGGAGACAAAGAAACATGTCCCACATGAAAAAACAGAACAAAGCTTCAAAAAAGAACTAAACAAAATGGAGACAAGCAACCTACCAGATACAGAGTTCAAAACATTAGTTATAAAGATGCTCAATGAACTTAGGAGAAAAGAATAGACAAACTGAGTAAGAACTTTAACAAAGACATAGAAAATATAAATATGTATATAGAAAACATAAAAAAAGAACCAGTCAGAAATGAAGAATACAATAACTGAAATAAAGAATATCTTAATCAACAGTAGATTAGATGAAACAGAAGATCCAATCAGTGATTTAGAAGATAAGGTAGCAGAAAACATCCAATCAGAATAGCAACAAGAAAAAAGAATCCAAAAAAATGAGGATAGTTTAAGAAGACTCTGAGACAACATCAAGTGTACTAACATTCACATCATAAGAATACCAGAAGGAAAAGAGAGAGAGCAAGTAATTGAAAACCTATTTCAAGAAATAATGATGAAAAGCTTTCCTATCCTGCAAAGGAAATAGACATACAAGTCTAGGAAACTCATAGAGTCCCAAACAAGGTGAACCCAAAGAGGCCCACACCAAGACACATCATAATTTAAATGCCAAAGGTTAAAGACAAAGAAAGAATCTTAAAAGCATAAAGAGAAAAGCAATTAGTTACCTACAAGGAAGCTCCCATAAGATTGTCAGCTGATTTCTCAACAGAAACTTCGCAGGCCAGACAGATTGGCATGAAATATTCAAAGTGATGAAAAGCAAGGACCTACAACCAAAATGACTCTACCCAGTAAAGCTATCATTTAGAATTGAAGGACATATAAAAAGCTTCCCAGACAAGAAAAAGATAAAGGATTTCATCACCACCAAACCAGTATTAAACGTTAAAAGAGCTTCTTAAGAAGAAGAAGAAAAAAAAAAGATCAAAAACATGAATAATAAAATGGCAAAAACTATATATCTATCAATAATTACTTTAAATGTAAGTTGACTAAATGCTCCAATCAAATAACGAAGTAGCCAAATGAATAAGAAAACCAGACCACAAAATATGCTGTCCACAAGAGACCCACTTCAGATAGAAAGACACATACAGACTGAAAGTAAAGAGATGGAAAAAGATATTTCATAAAAATGAAATTTTTATTGAACAAAAAAAAAGCTGGGATAGCAATACTTCTACCAGACAAAACAGACTTTAAAACAAAGGCTATAACAAGAGACAAAAAAGGATCCAGCCATCTGTTTCTGGTTATTTATCCGAAGAAAACTGGTAGTTACAAAACAGTCATGGATGTGAATTATAACATAAGAAATATAGTCAATTATATATAATAACTATATATGGTGGAAGATGAGTACTAGATTTATCAGAGTAATCACTTTATAAGTTATATAAATGTCTAATCACTGTGTTGTACACCCAAAACCAATATAATATTGTATGCCAACTGTGATTGAAAAAAAATTATTTAAAATAGAAAAATAAATAAATCTAATTTAAGTCAATTTAAATAAAAATATTAATTTATATTAAAGGGCATATTAAGCATTAAAAAAGCCCGCCAAAGATGTCTATATCCTAATTCTCAGAATCTATGTATATGTTACCTTATATGGCAAAAGAGATCTTACAGGTGAGATTAAGGATAAGGACCTTGAGATAAGACTGCCCTAGATTATCTGAGCAGGCCCAATCTAATCATGAGTCCTTAAAAGCAGAAACTTTTCTCAGCTTGATCAGAAAGAAACAGGAGGACAGAAGTAGAGTCAAAAGAGATGTGATGTTACTGCTTTGAAGTGGAAGTCAGGCCACAAGCCCAGGAATACGTATGGCCTCTAAATGATGGAAAATGCAAGGAACTAGATTATTCACTAGGGCCTTCAAAAAGTAATGCAGCCCTGCTAAACCTTGATTTTAGCCCATGAGACCGATATTCAACTTTCGACCTACAGAATTAAAAGACAATAAAGCCACCAAGTTTATTGTAATTGTTTACAGCAAGGATAGGGAACCAATAAAGAAGGGTATGGCAATAAACAAAAATTCTGTGAATGGTATTTAAATGATTGAAGTTGGAAAACAGTTATTCTAAATGACTTATAATGTCCCTTCCAATTCTGAGACTCTGGTAACATTCCATCACCTGTCAGGTTTCTATTCCTCCCTATAGCTAACTTGGTGTTTCCTCTGCTTTCATAGATGTTGCAGAAATCAATTTTAAAACAGTGAGAATTATTCATGTTAAATATAATCTTGCTCGTAAAAATTAGTTTGCTTTTTATAGATGCAGTGTTGGTAATATATGTATGACAATCTTACTTACAATTACATTATTTTTACATGTATTTTCTTGATGTCTAGAGATATCCATTTGTTCCAAATTAGTGATTTTCATTATCCACACGTCACAAAATATTTCTTAAAAACATTGGATGCTCTCAATTTATTGATTAATCTAAGAAACTTTCTACTCCACTTGATATGAAAAGCAATCAAACAAAGTGTTCCAAAAAACAAACATTGAATTTGAAGGCATACAGTTAGTCAGTATTATATTTAAGGAGAAAACAATTAGGTTTAACCAAGTCTATTTGCTCCAGTTGTTTTGTTTTGTCATTTTGAAAATTCACAGCCTACAAACTAATGTTTGATTACATTAATACCTGTCTCATCTGGTTTATGCAACAATTAACTATTCACCTTTTATCATATTCTCCTTTGACTTGATTACACATGCTGAAATATATGAAAATATCTTTAAGAGAGAAATAAGGGTTAATCAAAGACAGAGGGAAATGCGTGCACTCCATATCATGTGATTGATTATACGTTACACAAGTAATATGTAGACCAATAAAGCAAACCATGCATATAGCCAGTGAATACATAATTAGAGTCACTAAAAGAGAGCTTGTCATCTCATAATTTTAGCCAAATGTTATTTTATCAATTTATTTCTAGCAACTAATGGGCAAATTGATGTCAACTACTCTTAAATCTAAAGAGGGGCATATTCTAGAACCAGACTGTTTTTCATCTTTCTTGGGCTGAATTCATTTATCTTGAAGAAATGTATTATAATGCTAATGCCACTGAAATAATACCCAAGAGCAAATTTGAAAATGGCAAGCTATAATTTATTATGGCTATGGAAGAGTGGAATGGCCACAAGATCCCCAAAAATGCCTTGTGTCAAATGGTCAGAAAAGTTGACTAGGACACTGTTCTAATTCATTGTCTTCCATGTCCTAAAGTGCCATAACAAACTCACATGGCACAAATTGAAATAGGAATGGAAAATTGACCATTTCCCCTGAAAAAAAATCTTAATTTAAACAATTTCCACCTTAGTTTTAAAAAGAGTGTGTCGTACTCCTTTAGTCAAGAGTGATCAGACTATGTTTTAGCCTGATCCATATTATTAGGAAATATATATTCAGGCTCTTTAACAACTGAACTGTTCATGTGATACAAAGCTAATTTTCAATTAGTATGCTTTCATCATTGAGAATATTCTTTTGCTTTTTTAAAAAAATATGTGTTATTCCTGACATAAGTAGGAATTCCTTAAAACCCATTTGGTTTTGTTGTAGAGCAAAGCTAGTGTTACCAAAATGTTGGAATCTAGCAAACTAGACGTTTGGTTCCCGGAAGCAGAAGCCTAATGTCTAGAGTTATAAGATAGGGATCACATTTCTTGTTTTACTGAAGTATCCTAGTGGATAGTGTTCACGAAACTACATACATACCATTGAACATACATGCTTTAATAACACCAGAGAATAGTGTTTATTTCATGTTTAAGGGAAAAAATTAAGTTGACTCTAGAGTAAGCATGTAAATATCTTCTCAAGCCCTATCACAAGTAGCTGCTTTGGGCTTAAAGACTGAAACTCAGTTTGCTTAGACTGCCATTTCTTCCCTATGTCATTGAAACATTCTTAGTTCCATGAATTAGGCTATACTAGTTGGCATGGAAAAAAAACTTATCTAATTATATTCTTTTCTTTAAATATGAAATTAAAAAGTATTTTAAATGTTGAGGTACTGAGTCAAGGAACATTTTATATTAATTTCTAATTATTTATACAGATCATGCACCTGCCTCAATAACCAAGTTTTTTGAATAGACAACACAAAAATACACAAATACATTATTACTTAATGTTTCTATTTACATCATTTTTAAGTTTAATATCTACCCAAACATTTTTTAGAAAAAAGATCTGAGTTCTCAGTAATATCTTTGATATTACTATATAACTCCTGTCAGCCTTAGAGATATATACCTATTTTATGCTCTTTTTTAATAGAAACCAATAATTCTGTTTTCAGTGGGGATAAGGTAATAGATAATGCTACATTTGTAAACTATTAACATTGTCCTAAAACAGAAATAAATAAACTCACAGCTGCTTCCAAGACAATATATTATTAGATCTTAATATTTAACTTTGTTTGCTCACCAAAATCAATTCGTTGCTGTTGTTATGACTGCTTCCAGGTGGTTGTCTGCTTTAAAGAAATACACAATTAAATTAGTTCAAGAATGTTCTATGCCTAAATTACATTTGCTACTTTTATTTTTATTTTGAAGTGCCCCGAAGTGCATCATTTCATTTGGCCTCTGAAAACAATAACATGGCTTCCCTTTGCCATGTGTCTCATTTCTCAAAATATCAGTCAACAGGGAAAACAACAAGATGATTGAACCTTTTCAGTGGAAATATCTCCTGCACAGATGTTCTACCCTCACAAATTACCAAACTGAAGCCTGGCTGCATTTTTATTAAAACAATGCATTTCTTGCCTTCTACATCAAGTCCTCCACAGGTTTAGTATTAAGAATTTTTCCTTTTACCAGAAATATTGCCTAATGAAGCAAATGGGACAGGTTTTATCAGTGGAATAATTTAACATTATGCTTTTTACACTGATTTTTGACAGATCTTTATTCAGATTTAGGGTGAATGTTCCAAAACTCAGTACTTCTTCAAATATTTCAAATTTCTAAGGCTAGTTCTATACTCCTTTACACTGGATTCCTTTCAAACCCAAGAACTCTAAAACCTGTTTAAATTCATGAGTGATTTACACTTGGAACATCTTTTCTGCTCCTGTGTGTAAAGCTAGGTGTGTCTTGGCAATATAAATTTCTGAGTGTCTATGTGCCCTGCTATTGTTCTCCCTAGAAGAAAGGAACATTATGACGATGAGGCTAGAACTACAGAAGCAATGTGATTGAGCTTATTGTGACTTCTGAAATTTCTTCCTTTAATTGGTTTTCCAAATTTTGTCCGAAAACCACATTTTACTATTTTCCACAGACACCGCTTTTACCAGGACTGGCCTGGTTCGTGGTCGGAACAAGCCATCAATGACCTAAAAGTTATGACTTCAGTCCCAAAATGACCATCCTCCCATCACCAAACTATCCTCGCTACCTCTTTGCTGCCCAATCTCTTCACGACTGCCTGGACTGCCTTTTAGTAAATAATGAAAATTTTTTTTCAGTGTAGAGTAAAGATTGAGTTGGAAATCCAAGAACTCGTACAAAGAATTGCAAGTCCTATAAAAATTACATGCCTTCTCATGAGTAGATTTTGATGGGAGACATAATGTGAGAGCATAGAATATATATTACTTCAGGTGAAAGAAACTGGTATTAGATGGATGAAAAGAGAGTCCTGGGATGAAACCTCACAGCCTACTTGCCTGAGATCTTTCCATACTATTTATAGAAAATTCTTTATTTCTTTTTCCAGTAGCTAATTTTTGAGAGAGCATGTAGAAAAATCTTTGACATTGGAGTTTCTATGTCTTGTTATAGAGTCCTTCTTGTGTTCTGTGTCATTGTCTTATTAGTATCAACTCTTGTTGATACTTAAATAATTTAGATGTCACAGGGACACTATTTCTTTACGTTGGATTCTAATAAAACTATTCCCCTCAAAAGTATAATTTGTAAATCTTAAGATATTAATTATTGTTACTATTATTGAGTTATACAATACAGACTTATTATCTATTCATTAACAGTATCCAAGTAAAAATAAATGTATACATCTAATTTTCTGAGCATTTGCCTTATTCATTTTGAGTTTAACATTCAAAAGAGATATTGACAGAATGTGAACTTTTTTATATTAATATTTTTTTCTATTTAACATAATTATTAAAAAATTAAGTAGTTAGCATTTTATGCATGGGTTTAATAATCTTATATGATAATATTTATATTCTTGAACATCTAATTTAGAACTCACTTCTAAGGATGACTGTAGATCAGAATGCAGGAAACTATGGCCTCTGGGGCAAAGTCAGCTGCTGCCTGCTTTTTAAATAATATATTGCTGGAACACAGTCACAACCACTCATTTATGTATTGTCTATGGTTGTGCTACTATAGAAGAGTTGAGTAATTGTGACAGAGACCATATGGTCCTCAAAGCTGAAAACATTTATTATCCAGCCCTTTAAAGAAAAAGTTTGCCAACTCCTGCTGTGAACTATCAAAACTTCAGCAGCCTAAAAAATCTTTAGTAACTCAGTAAATTATTTTTCTGTTATCAAGGAAACAATACACATTATACCTCTAGAAAAAGATAATTCAAATTTAAATGTTTGCTTAATCTTATGTGATGCTATAAAAATAAAATAGCCGATGGGAAACATCTAGAATTTTAGACAATACCACAATTGATTTGTTAGACTTAGGGTTTTTTTTGAAAGCCACTTTTTAAATATCTCGGACAGATTATTTGGTGACTACAGTTTTGTTGTTTTTTTTTTTTGTAAAATGTGATCATGAAACTACCAAATAGAAGCGTATAGTAATTTCACATTTAGGCAATCCAGTCTGATGTAAACACATAACAATGATATATAAAATACAAAGAAAAAGTCAAATATACATAATCAGGACTAAAAAGAAGATAGCATTGTTAAGGACTAAAAAGAAAAAAGAAACAAAAATGTAAGATGCTTTATAATAAAATATTATCAAACTCACATAAAGGAAAAATTATTTAATAAAAAGAAGGTTAAACTTCAGAAGTATTCCAGCAAGAGTCAAGAAGACCAAGATCTCTCTTATATTCATTCTATTAAACATTGTAATAGATTTCTGTGACAATGAAATATATAATGAAAAAAATATAAATAAATATTGAAAAAAAGGTAGTTTGTTTTTCAGAAGATAAATATTTGCAAAGAAAATCCACAGAAACTAGAAAAAATGAATGCTAAAACATATGTTAATTCATCAAAATCATTAGAAACAAAATCATCATATAAGCCAATAATATTTTTATGTTCCATTAGAATATTAGAATATGCAATCAATTATAGCAACAAAACCCATAAAAAAAAAAACTTAAAACAAATCTAACAAAAGTAATACAAGGACTTTTTTGAGAAATTATAAAATATTATAGACAAAAGAAGATCTGGAAAGATATTGCACGGAGATCGAAAGATTTGAATTTTAAATATGTGATTTCACCCAAATTAATTCCTAAATTTTCAAATAGTCTTTTGCAAACTGGAGATGCTATCATAAAATTAATAAGGAAGCATACAGACAGGATCAAGAATATAAATTTTAAAAATTTAAGTGTCTAAAAAGAAGGTTGAGGCAAAATTGTGTGGCATGACAAACAGGAGGAGAGTTTGCCCTTAAAAATGGGCAAGGTATATTATAAAGCTAGAGTAAATCAGATTGTGTGGTATTGACAGAGGGGCAGATAAACCAACAGAGCAGCAAAGAGAGTCCATGCACACAAAGAAACTTGCAATATGATATAGACGCCATTACAAATCAGTGGAGAAAAAGATTAACTATCTAATAAACATTGTAGGCACAACTGTTTATCCATGTGGAAAATAAAATTAGCTTTCTACCATACATTATATTTTTTCAAATTTATCAAAGCCCTAAATATTAAACGCAAACTTTAAAGCTTCAAAATTAAAGAAAATAATAATAAAGGAAAATGTTTTATGACCTCAAGGTAAGAAATACTTTCTTAATCAGACAAAAGTATCACAACCATAAAGAAAAAGA
>NW_011888836.1:1523387-1525246 GCF_000151845.1 Pteropus vampyrus
ACATAAAGGAAAAATTATTTAATAAAAAGAAGGTTAAACTTCAGAAGTATTCCAGCAAGAGTCAAGAAGACCAAGATCTCTCTTATATTCATTCTTTTAAACATTGTAATAGATTTCTGTGACAATGAAATATATAATGAAAAAAATATAAATATTGAAAAAAAGGTAGTTTGTTTTTCAGAAGATAAATATTTGCAAAGAAAATCCACAGAAACTAGAAAAAATGAATGCTAAAACATATAAGTTAATTCATCAAAATCATTAGAAACAAAATCATCATCTAAGCCAATAATATTTTTATATTCCATTAGAATATTAGAATATGCAATCAATTATAGCAACAAAGCCCATAAAAAAAAACTTAAAACAAATCTAACAAAAGTGATACAAGGACTTATTTGAGAAATTATAAAATATTATAGACAAAAGAAGATCTTGAAAGATATTGCACAGAGATCGAAAGATTTGAATTTTAAATATGTGATTTCACCCAAATTAATTCCTAAATTTTCAAATAGTCTTTTGCAAACTGGAGATGCTATCATAAAATTAATAAGGAAGCATACAGACAGGATCAAGAATATAAATTTAAAAAATTTAAGTGTCTAAAAAGAAGGTTAAGGAAAAATTGTGTGGCATGACAAACAGGAGGAGAGTTTACCCTTAAAAATGGGCAAGGTATATTATAAAGCTAGAGTAAATCAGATTGTGTGGTATTGGCAGAGGGGCAGATAAACCAATGGAGCAGCAAAGAGAGTCCATGCACACAAAGTAACTTGCAATATGATATAGATGCCATTACAAATCAGTGGAGAAAAAGATTAACTATCGAATAAACATTGTAGGCACAACTATTTATCCATGTGGAAAATAAAATTAGCTTTCTACCATACATTATATTTTTTCAAATTTATTAAAGCCCTAAATATTAAACGCAAACTTTAAAGCTTCAAAATTAAAGAAAATAATAATAAAGGAAAATGTTTTATGACCTCAAGGTAAGAAATACTTTCTTAATCAGACAAAAGTATCACTACCATAAAGAAAAAGATTGATAAATTTGACTTTAGATTATTCAGAAAAGTACCATAAATGAATTGAACACAAAACAAAATCAAACGAACAAGTCGCAGTCCTGAAGAGGATATTTGCAAGACACATAATCAACAAAGGGTTTGTATCCAAAACGTATTAACCAAACAAAACAAAACTCTTACACAGCAATAAAAAAAAAAGACCAATAATCTAGTAGAAAAGTGACCACAGAATATGAACAGAAAACTCACAAAAATAGAAATCTAAGTGCCCAGTAAATTTATGAGAAGAGGTTTAATCTAATTAGAAACTAGACAAAAAGCAGATTAAAACAAGAGATTATGTCATACCAATCAGAATGGGAAAATTTTAAAAGTCCAATAACACTAAGTGCTGGTGAAACTTAACACAATGGAAGTTCTTAGCCACTACTGGTAGGCGCCTAAGTTTGGTCAACTGCTTTGGACATTAATATGGCAATAAAAGAGAAAAGATTCATTTCTTTTGAACTGGCAATTCAACTTCTGGATGTATAGTCCAGAGAAATTCAGATACAAGTATACAGGAGATTGATACAATAATGTCCACTGAATTGTTGTTTGTAAGAGCAAAGGAAATGGAAACAATCCAAATACCCCATCAACTAGAGAATAAATGATGGTTACTCACACGATGAAGCAGTTATTAAACAAATTAAAAAAAAAACATGTCTGA
Organism: Pteropus vampyrus; assembly: GCF_000151845.1. Taxonomy (NCBI): domain Eukaryota; kingdom Metazoa; phylum Chordata; class Mammalia; order Chiroptera; family Pteropodidae; genus Pteropus; species Pteropus vampyrus. The sequence goes on from NW_011888836.1 coordinate 1,525,137, forward strand.
ATCTTAATAGTGAGGAAAAAAGAAGTTACATAACAATATGTACAGTATAATTTCTTTAATAGAAAATTTGAAAAGTATTTTAAAAATAAATATTACTACGGACACATTAT
>NW_011888836.1:1525296-1527053 GCF_000151845.1 Pteropus vampyrus
TAAAGAAAATAATAATAAAGGAAAATGTTTTATGACCTCAAGGTAAGAAATACTTTCTTAATCAGACAAAAGTATCACAACCATAAAGAAAAAGAATGATAAATTTGACTTTAGATTATTCAGAAAAGTACCATAAATGAATTGAACACAAAACAAAATCAAACGAACAAGTCACAGTCCTGAAGAAGATATTTGCAAGACACATAATCAACAAAGGATTTGTATCCAAAACGTATTAACCAAACAAAACAAAACTCCTACACAGCAATAAAAAAAAAGACCAATAATCTAGTAGAAAAGTGACCACAGAATATGAACAGAAATCTCACAAAAATGGAAATCTAAGTGCCCAGTAAACTTATGAGAAGAGGTTTAATCTAATTAGAAACTAGAAAAAAAGCAAGTTAAAACAAGAGATTATGTCATACCAATCAGAATGGGAAAATTTTAAAAGTCCAATAACACTAAGTGCTGGTGAGCCTTAACACAATGGAAGTTCTTACCCACTACTGGTAGGGGCCTAAGTTTGGACAACTGCTTTGGACATTAATATGGCAATATCCAATAAAAGAGAAAAAATTCATTTCCTTTGAACTGGCAATTCAACTTCTGGATGTATAGTCCAGAGAAATTCAGGTACAAGTATACAGGAGATTTATACAATAATGTCCACTGAATTGTTGTTTGTAAGAGCAAAGGAAATGGAAACAATACCCCATCAACTAGAGAATAAATGATGGTTACTCACACAATGAAGCAGTTATTAAACAAATTAATAAAAACATGTCTGAATCTTAATAATGAGAAAAAAAGAAGTTACATAACAATATGTACAGTATAATTTCTTTAATAGAAAATTTGAAAAGTATTTTAAAAATAAATATTACTACGGACACATTATTATAAGTATAGTAGTAATGACATAAAAGCATTCCTGGAAATGAAAAACACAAATACAGAAGTGACAGTTACTCTGAGGTGACTGGGAATCAGGTAGGCATTCTCAGGTAGCTCCAATCACATCTCAAAATTTTATTATTTTTAATCTTCAAGAAACTATTATAATAAACACGTATTCAGTATTTTCATATGCCAGATACTTCCCTAAGCCCTTTACATGTATTACTATATTTAAACCTCATTAAAACTCTATGAGATATTATTATACTAATTTTACATGTGAGAAACGGAAGCACAAAGAGGATAAATAACACTTGAAGCTATACTGCAAGAAACTTACTTAAGTAATAGAACAGGAATTGCAAAGGGAGTATCACTTTGGATTCTGGACCTTTAACCATGATGCTATACAAGCCTGCTGGCCCAATAATATGGGAAAATGCTATTTGATAGAGCTAGAGTACACAGTGTTTTTAAAAATTATATTACACTACAATTATTAAATTTTATTACATTGTACATGTTTTAGTTTGAAAAAAGCATATACCTTAAAAGAATTGTATTTGTAAGAATAAGGCTTCCCAAAATTCTAATTTTTATCTAATAATAATAATATTAATAATAATGACAATAAATGATTTTTAACCTTCTTTTGCTTTATAAGCATTCATTTATTTTTGTCTTCAAAATATTCCTAAGCAGAATTTCTTAAAAATAAGACTCAATAGTACCATTATGTGGAAACCAAACTCGGCTATTATTTCTTCATGAAGGGAAGCCATTGTGCTATTTATGTATTTATATTATCTTAATCACTACCATGGCATTCAGAATTCTCTGCAGGGATGTACAAGAGC
>NW_011888836.1:1527658-1533460 GCF_000151845.1 Pteropus vampyrus
TCTCAAAATTTTATTATTTTTAATCTTCAAGAAACTATTATAATAAACACGTATTCAGTATTTTCATATGCCAGATACTTCCCTAAGCCCTTTACGTGTATTACTATATTTAAACCTCATGAAAACTCTATGAGATATTATTATACTAATTTTACATGTGAGAAACGGAAGCACGAAGAGGATAAATAACACTTGAAGCTATACAGCAAGAAATCTACTTAAGTAATAGAACAGGAATTGCAAAGGGAGTATCACTTTGGATTCTGGACCTTTAACCATGATGCTATACAAGCCTGCTGGCCCGATAATATGGGAAAATGCTATTTGATAGAGCTAGAGTACACAGTGTTTTTAAAAATTGTATTACACTACAATTATTAAATTTTATTACATTGTACATGTTTTAGTTTGAAAAAAGCATATACTTTAAAAGAATTGTATTTGTAAGAATAAGGCTTCCCCAAATTCCAAATTTTATCTAATAATAATAATATTAATAATAATGACAATAAATGATTTTTAACCTTCTTTTGCTTTATAAGCATTCATTTATTTTTGTCTTCAAAATATTCCTAAGCAGAATTTCTTAAAAATAAGACTCAATAGTACCATTATGTGGAAACCAAACTCGGCTATTATTTCTTCATGAAGGGAAGCCATTGTGCTATTTATGTATTTATATTATCTTAATCACTACCATGGCATTCAGAATTCTCTGCAGGGATGTACAAGAGCAGCTGTGAGGGGACTCCTGTGCTTAAGGAATTATAAAAATATCAATAATGGAGGAAACAAAAGAAGGAAATTGCCCAGATAACTTTAGTTTGTAATAACATTTGCTTTCCTTGTATCAGAAGCTATTTCACAGTATTCATGGGCTCTCTTAAAAACATCTAAGATGTAAATTCTGTCATGCTTTCATGAGATCTTGGTGGAGACAAACCTGACTTCATTGATAGGAGTCTGAGTCTTAAAGTGTGGAAATGAAGCTGTCCCAGAAAGACATGTTAGAGGACCCATCTCTAAGACAAAGGTAAGAGGCTGGGGTGAAAATCAAACTGCTGGAACTGACCCTAAAAATATGAATAAATTAGGTTTGCCTCCATGTCTGCCATTGTCTTCTTCCCAGAAGGCAAATATATGTTTTATTATTAAAGAACTCTTTCTAGATTTCAATAAATTTGTGTCTAAGGAACATAGTTTCATTCTTGATCCAAAAAAACCGATTCCATAGTCCTAAATTCTAGCATCAAAACCCAAAGAATTAAGCAGCAGAGCTAAGAGAAGTGATATTGCCAAGGTGGAGAGGGGATTGGTGAGACCCTAATCGTCCCATAGCCTGCATGTTTTCTGCTGCGCACAATTGTATGCACCAGGGTGATTTTGACTATTAATTCTGTTGTATATGATTAAATAAAGACTTGCTGGGAAAAAGTCCTAATGACAGCAAAGCAAGCAATGCTGCAGCTCTGTCTAAACCCGAAAAGGAGGCAAGGATCTGAATGTTAAATGTACTGTGATGTTTTTGCTTCCTACATAGCAGCAGAAAAGCACTTCCTTAACTTTTCTGTTCCTGAGCCTTGTTCAATTTGCAAGCAGAAAAAATGTAACATTCTTTTGATTGATATTGAACCAATGCCAAATCAAACATCATTATTGTGACTACTTACATGTATATGCTATTTCATGTTGTCATTATTGGTGTGATATTAAAAAATACTCACTTCTTGAAATTTCAATGTAAAGTACGAGTAAAAACAATTTTAGAATACATTATTTTTATTGATATGTTAAATACAATCTATATGAAAATATGAAAACTTCTATGCAAATGCTGGTTACAGGTAAAACCCCAAGCCCCTCTTCTCACCAGATTGCCACCCTAAATCCATTTCTGTGTCTATGTAGCATACATGACACCCAAAGCAGGTCATATTCTAATATTCCATCCTCTATACAACAGTTATTTTCAATAATAATCATGAAAAACACAAATTGAGTATGCATAGAAACCAAAATTTGTACTTACTAAACTAAAATAATACACTTTACAATTCTTTCACTGTTTTAAATTTAAAAAATGAAATGGACACATAGTATTGAAATGACTCATGTTCTATTTCTTCTTTAGAGTCTTCTCTGTGCTATCATGTTTATTTTAAATCTACTATTTCAATGCAGAAATATATGAAGCAATATATAAAGCACCTTGAGATTGGAAACAAGATGCTGAATTGAATACATGTAGCTGAGTTTCCAGGCATGGGAGATGGGGACTACTTTTCAACAAATTAAATTTCATGCAGAATGCAATATTCATTAAAGGACAAGTGATAAAAATATCAAGAGTACTCAAAATAATTATTAGTAGTCCAATAAAAGATTTTTGGGGAGATAATTTTTTTAACACTAACATTATTTTTTAACACCAACATTATTTGGAATTGCTTCCATGTGGTGATAAAAAAAAAAAAAGTAGGCCAAATTTTGATCAGTGTTATTATTATTTTTAAATTCCTTGCAGCCGATTCACCTCATTATTGCCAGCAGCTAGGGGAACTGCTCCCGCCTCTGTAGCTTTGGTAAGACACTGGCCCATTCTATCAGAAATTCCAGAACCTGGGACAGTGTCTTGAAAGCCTGAGCACTGAACAGCAATTGCTGTCCTTAGAAATTCGTGACTGCCATGTCTTCATCTGGCTGCCACACCTACTCTCTTGTTTCAGTTCCATCTTTCTAACAGAATTGTCTGCCTTGTGGGGAAGAAATCTCCCAAAGTGACCTTTTTTGGTTGAAGGTGTAGAAACTACATTCCTCACACTAAGCCAGGTGATGAGAGAAATCTGTAATAAAGGTCAAAGGGTTATTTTCAAGAATTGTTGCTCTAGAAAATAAACGACTAGAATTGAGGTCTCACAAAGAATATGATTTTCTTTCTTTCTTCTCCAGCAATGACTAGATAAAGCTGTTGTTATAAAGTTTGACAATTGAAGATTGAAGTAGTGCTATGTGGGAAATGGACTAATACTTATTGAGCACTTACTGCGGGTCAGCTCCCTACTTACTCTATCTCCTTTAATCCTCATAGCCATCATTCCTAATCTATATTACAAATATTTTGAAAATTAGAAGAAGAGAGAGTGTACACACAGAGATAGGGTAAACAGTATGGGAAAATTAACTTTTATTAAGGATTCATTATGTGCTAGGCACTAAGCAACTTGTTTTAAATACCTTTGCAAAAAAGCATTCTAAAATGCATACTATTATTCTCAGAGTACAGAGAATGAAACTCGGCTAGAGTTTATAATACTCAAACTTAGCTCACCCCACATTAACACAAAGTAAGTTAGTAAGATTCAAACCCCAAACTATATGCCCCCATAAAATCTGCCTAATTTATTACCATATGCTTTTTTCCTGTGGAAGTAAGCACCGGCTCAAAAGCAGTAACAATAAATCAGGCTAGACCTAATAAAATTCAAGTTCATAGTATGAAATAAACTTAATAAATCCTGTGTCCTAATTATAAGAATTGGAGTCTATGGGGAAATGTGATGCTGGCTGCAGACAAATGCTTTGGCTATCCTAGCCCACTAAATAAGTGGAACAAGGCAGGCATGTTTAGATGAGAAAGAATAATGTTGACAAACTAACAAGAACCCATGCAATTATTGCATCCATATTTTATTTTGGCCCCTGCCCCCAGAAGCAGCACAGATTGTAGGATTCCAGTGTGAATAGTTTATCTGGGAGGTGATCTAGGACATACTGGCAGGGGAGTGGGCTATTGGGGAAGGGTAGGGAAGGCAGTGCTTGAGGAGTCCATTTAGATTTTCTCTGGCTGGCAGCTTGTGGTTGATGTGATATATAGTAAAGATTGGTGAATCCCATAGTTGTGTGCTCCTTGTTGCACCTCCTTCCACATAAAGTGGGTCCATTTAGTCAAGGTAATATCACAGGTGATTCCATGATCATGCACCAGCATTCTGTGAGCTCTCAGAAAGCAATGCTGAAAGACTCACTCGAAAAGAAGAGAAGAACCTATAAGCACAATATTTATCAGTCCAAATATGTATGGATTGGTGCCCTCCAGGGTGATAAGAACCCAATGTAATCAACTTGCCACCAAATGCAGCATGTGCTACTTGAAAATCAGAAGTTTATCAAATACCTTGCTTTTTTCTTATTCATAGAAGGTGCAAGGTGTAACATTTATGCTTGGACCCCAGACAACTGGACCTCTAAAAACTTCACTCTATAGCCTGCCTCTTATCTCTAGAGGGCTTATCTTCTAGCCCCAGGTGTAAATGTTTCTTACCAGGGCATCCATCATATTTGCTGCTTCCTGCTTCCCAGGCGAATGGCTGAATTAACAGAACGTCATCAATGTGGTGGACCAGAGGGATGTTTGTGGGAATGTCCAGATATCAAGTTCCCTTGGACTATACCGTGAAAAAGAACAAGAGTTAACAAAACCTGGGGATAAGACCTTTAAAGTGTATTGATGTCAATTCCAAGTGAATGTAGACTTCTGGTTCTTCTTGTTGGTGAGTGGAAGAACTCAATTACCAGATCAGTTGTGGTGTGATTTGTTCTATAAAGACAGTACATCTGGTGCTACGGCTGAGTTTAGGGTTAATACTTGGTTAGGTTACAATAGTCTTTTGTCACCCACCACAACGCACCTGCTTTTATCAAAAGTGAGACTGATACATTTAATAGGAATATAATAAGAATCCTTTAGGTCTTTGAGGATGGCTCTAATCTCTGCTATTTCTCCCAGGAACAGCTTTGTGGCCAGTGTCCTCTCTTGGCCAGGAAGGAGGCGGGCAGTTTCAGTGGCTACCATTGGACTTTCCTATCATTATGTCTCTTACCTCACAGATGAGAGAATTAATCTAAAGTTTCTTTCAGCTGCTAAGTATACCAAATCTGATTATATACTCAGGGTCTAGAGAAATGACCCAGGTGGGCCTGTGGACAAACGAACTTGCTGTGAGACAGACTCGGGCCAAGAATCCACTTGCCATCTGGCTTCTGTACAATTCCTCCCTGACCCTAGCCCTCCAAAAGGGGCCATGATGGTGTTTTGGATCCCCTGGTGTCAGTTTCATTTAAATGCTATATCCAGGAGTCCTAAAAGAAAGTGTATTTCCTTTCACTCAGTGTTCGGATGCTTTGGAAATGGTAGCAGATTCCCTGGAGAAAGAGTTGAAGAAATTTTTCCTGATGCCTCCTGTGATGTTTCAGAGTATTTTCCAAAGGAAATTAGCTTCCCATTCAATTAATGAATTCCTCATCTGAGAATTGGAAACCTTAGTAAGGAGTCAAAATTTTCATTTGCAGTAGTTGAAATTCCCCACTCTCGATCCTTTTTGGTTACATTGGTTAAATAGCACTCTCACTGGCTACTCGTTGGCCTTGCCTCTAGGAAAACCATGGTTCATTAGCCAATGCCACAGATCCCTGATGTTCAGAACCCTGACTGCTGTTCCAGCCTGCTGCCCTTTGCAGAGTTCCGTTCCCCTCACCTGTGACAGTGAAGTGTAACTGTCTGGCTTCTGAGATTCTGAAACCCTTCCATCTCCTGTGACATTAGGGAGCCCATCTCCACAGCAGTGTTCCCTTTATCAATAATGGCTGATGAAATGAGTTGTCAGATTTAGCAAAAAAACAAAAAACACGAGATGCCAATTTAAATATAAATTTCAGATAGAAAAATGAATATGTCTTAACAAAAGTATGCCCCAAATATTGCATTCTGTATTTTGTCTGGCAGCCTTACTTACAGAGGACTAG
>NW_011888836.1:1535640-1537704 GCF_000151845.1 Pteropus vampyrus
GAATTTTTATGGTAAAGAAATATCCAAAGCAAAGATTAAAATAATTTAGTTTCTACCATGCATAAAAAAACTGATAAGGTCCTGGGAGAAAACAATTCTATTTTTAGATAATAAATATGAAAAAATGTGACAACTTTTTCTTTAAAAAAAGAAAGCCCATTTTTGGCATGACTATTCTGACAGATCACGTCATAGTTTTATGGGATAAAATCATCTGTGTGACTCCTCACATTATGAACGACACCAGTAGAAAATACTTCAGTTGGTAACTATTCTGAACAGACCAATTTCTTAATCAGTATTTGAGTTTAACAACAAAAAATCAGTCGTGTTTTGTTGTTGACAAAGAATTATTTTCCATAAACTTTTGAATTCCAGAGGTTTTTCTTTATGACACTATTGACATAATTGTCAGAATTTGTTTTAAAAAGCACGTAGCAAAAGGAAACTTAAACTGCATTTTCTTTGATTTAGACAAGTCACCCTCACTATCCACTTTTGTTGGAAAAGGAAATTAATTTCTTATACTTTCCTCAGGCTGAAAAGCTAGTCTATAGCATGCACACCCAAATCCTTCTGTTTCTACCTGCAAGATTGATTAATCTATAGAATAAAAAATGTAAATCTTTGGGGATCTTGTCACTTTTATGGTCTGTAGAAGATGAATTCAAGCAGAATTTCAATATTGCTTGGGCCTCTGGCCCCAAAATAATATAGCCATGTCACCAGGGGAAAGTCTGCAGGAACATGCTGTGCTGTGATGGTTTACAGATTCATAAAAAGTATTGATCAAGCTTCATCTCCTGTAGTTCTAAATAGAGTATTAAAGGATTTTATTTCTCAACTCCAGCAGTCCAATAATACTAAGCATGGCAATGAACAAACACATGAAAATCAAATACAATCAACAAACACAAAAGCATCTGGCTTTGTGTTTAACTCAGCTATCATCAAGTTAATGGTGCAGTCATGTATAGCTTCTCCTTTTAATTAAATAATGAGCCCTTTTCTGATGGGCAGCTTTATGCTTGGCCACTCTGGTTGTTTGTAGAAGCAGAGCTGGTAGGTATGCCATGACAGAATAATTTGTACAGCTTTGGCAAGATTCCAAAAAGCATCTACCCACTTTCTTTCCAGTTTTACTCTCCTGTCCATTACTCTAAGTTTTTGCTGGTACAATGGATATTAAAATACTGACAACAACAACATGACAATTGTGCTGACATTTCAACCTTGTTCTAATTCTCAAATGAAAAAATTAGACAACCCAATGTTTATTTTCTAAACAGACTTTCAACAAATCACGGTAACATTTATTTTTAATTTATTTTTCTGAAATTATAATTAAGGAGTTTTTTTTTCCCCACAGATAATGCAGTGTGACTTTTCCCATTAACCCAAAAGTTTACTGCATCACTAAGATTTTTCTTCTCCTTGATCAACTTCACTTTTAGTTTGAAATGTTTTTGCAGATATTTTCCTTAGGAAGGAAGAGAGCCCAATCAGAATGTTAAAATTCTTTCACCATTCTATGACAAGAAAACTTCAGTTATATGAAAGAGATATTGTAGATCAAATAATATTTGTACAATTAACAATAGATCTAAATTCTATAAATAAATTTACAATGTATCCTACTAAAAAATCTGAAATTCTCTGATCCTTTGGATATGAAAAAATACATAAAGATATCAGTCTCCTTGCATATATAACCCTTAACATCTGTGTACAAAGTTGTGTTTCCTAACATGAAGATAGTCCCAAAGAACAGGAATGCTTCTATATTTTCTTCCTTTAGGAGGTATTAGCAAATAGGGAAAGTCTGAGGTACTGGGAAGTCTCTAGAAAATGCACCTCTTCTTCATTGTTTTGTCAGTCAAAGACTTGAAATTTAATTACTAAAAATGTTATTTGCATTTTGGCACACTTTCTATTCAATAGTAGGTAATAGGTATTTAAATGTTTCTCTAATTAAATTGGGAAAACAACTAATCTTCATTATTAATGAATTTCTTAAAGAAGCTTTCAACAAAGTATTGGGACAGTTAGTGACAGCTTGTTTAC
>NW_011888836.1:1537754-1539215 GCF_000151845.1 Pteropus vampyrus
AAATCTTTACTGCTTTAGAGAAAGAGTGTCCTCTGAGCCCTCTCAATGTATGTAGGCAGTTAGTGGGATCTCTGGTCTTACATGTTTGTTCTACCATGACCACCTTCTCTGAGATTTTGAACTCTCCCTCCACATTTGCCAAGGAATTTCTGGCATCTCCACCGTATTTATTGTTTCTCATTGCTTTTCTCAAGCTGCAGGAAGATACTTCAGCAGTACAGGTATCCAAGGCAGGAAGTCAAATCCTCAGTCCTGGGAGTACCCCATGGCAATAAACTCTCCCTTTTCCAGTCTTACATTCCATCCCTCACAGCAGTCCAGCTTCCTCTGTATCTCTTCCCAAGCATACCCTCCAGGTTCATCTGGTATAGTTTAGCCAAATTCAGTGGCTCTTTCAGTAAATAATAACTTTTTTCCCATAGTAGGCCATGCTGTGATGTGGCCCTGGTTTTTAGTCCAGAAACACAACGGACAGGTGAGAGCAGATCTTGAGGAAGATGAGTATAATCTAGGGAGTCATCTGCTTAAGCTGAGCCTTTGCATGGTGTTCAGAAAAGAGAAGGCTACTATTTTCTAACAAGGGATGGGAGGTTGTGTCACTTCTCCCAGCCCAGAGGATTCAGGGGAATCTGCATTTTAAGGTCCTCAAGTGCATCCTCTAAATGTCCTCATCCCAGATCTCAGGGTCCAATCATTTTTTATCAGAGTTCTGATTTTACTGTAGATGGCCATGAACTGAGCCTTTGGGGTAACACAACTACTCTTACCATCTAATCTGGATTTGATTTTTTAGCACAAGCTACCCTCCAGTTGTAGGAGATAAGGATCCCTCTAAAAACTGCCATAAAGACTTTCTGCATCTTTTTGACTCAGAGCTGGGTGACCTGAAGCTTCCTTCAGTACTTCACTTAACCTTAGCGATAATCAGCTAATGCCACAATCTGTAATTATCACTGTCCCTTTACCTCTCAGAATGCTAGAGATATTTCATAAGCCAGTTCACCCCCTTGAACCTGTATCTTATTCCACAGTTGAAGTCTCAGTATTGGAGATGCTATGGCACAGCAGAAATTATCAGTTCACTACCAAAAATCCACTACCAATTGTATTAATTTGTATTCCTCCAGAAACAAAGCCTTCAATGACAAAGTGCAAGCAGTTGATTTAGCACTTGATCTCAGGAAACTGGGAAAAGGATGAAGAAGTGAGAGGAAAAGAGGGAGGCAGTCAATAAAGGATGCACTAGTCAACAAGTTACCACTTTGACTGACATCTAGCTTGATTCCAGTATAGAATTCAGGCCTCAGTGTTATCTACTGAGGGACTACAGAGCTGGGATACTGATTTGGCAACTCTCTTCAGTGGTTGGTTGAAGGCTGCTTCAGACACAGGGGACACATTAATTCTCTGCTTCTCTCACACTGAAGCAGAGAAGCCTGAGGAGAGAGCAACTGGCAGCAA
>NW_011888836.1:1541145-1550387 GCF_000151845.1 Pteropus vampyrus
TGGCAAGATTCCAAAAAGCATCTACCCACTTTCTTTCCAGTTTTACTCTCCTGTCCATTACTCTAAGTTTTTGCTGGTACAATGGATATTAAAATACTGACAACAACAACATGACAATTGTGCTGACATTTCAACCTTGTTCTAATTCTCAAATGAAAAAATTAGACAACCCAATGTTTATTTTCTAAACAGACTTTCAACAAATCACGGTAACATTTATTTTTAATTTATTTTTCTGAAATTATAATTAAGGAGTTTTTTTTTCCCCACAGATAATGCAGTGTGACTTTTCCCATTAACCCAAAAGTTTACTGCATCACTAAGATTTTTCTTCTCCTTGATCAACTTCACTTTTAGTTTGAAATGTTTTTGCAGATATTTTCCTTAGGAAGGAAGAGAGCCCAATCAGAATGTTAAAATTCTTTCACCATTCTATGACAAGAAAACTTCAGTTATATGAAAGAGATATTGTAGATCAAATAATATTTGTACAATTAACAATAGATCTAAATTCTATAAATAAATTTACAATGTATCCTACTAAAAAATCTGAAATTCTCTGATCCTTTGGATATGAAAAAATACATAAAGATATCAGTCTCCTTGCATATATAACCCTTAACATCTGTTTACAAAGTTGTGTTTCCTAACATGAAGATAGTCCCAAAGAACAGGAATGCTTCTATATTTTCTTCCTTTAGGAGGTATTAGCAAATAGGGAAAGTCTGAGGTACTGGGAAGTCTCTAGAAAATGCACCTCTTCTTCATTGTTTTGTCAGTCAAAGACTTGAAATTTAATTACTAAAAATGTTATTTGCATTTTGGCACACTTTCTATTCAATAGTAGGTAATAGGTATTTAAATGTTTCTCTAATTAAATTGGGAAAACAACTAATCTTCATTATTAATGAATTTCTTAAAGAAGCTTTCAACAAAGTATTGGGACAGTTAGTGACAGCTTGTTTACTTCCATAGATGAGAGAAATGTTATTTTCCTCAATAGCCATTTTATAATAGATTCAGGTTATGATTTTTATTTTATTGTTGATGAAATCAGGCTTCATCCTGGGTCCATATGAGAGAACAACTTCCAACTCTATTGAGCTCAGAGATTATTTTTTATCCTGAAGAAATAAATTCTCCATCTAATAATGCACATTTTTTAATGATAAATCAATATCACTTCAAGAAATAAATCTTTAAATCTCAAGTACATACTCTGAACTTTAGGTGAACAATAAATTAACAGCATCCATATCTTTACTAATATAAAATATTATCATGAAGATGCTTAAACATGCAATAATGTGGTATGAGATCCAGTAGAAAATTTTGCTGTTTTCAATCAAGTTTTCAATCATTTCTGAGAAAATAACCACATAAACGAATACTCTTGAAAAGATAGATCACAAGATAGAGATTGTACAAACACTATATAAGTAGATATATAATCTGAACTGTTTCCTTTTCTGTAAAATGAGAAAATTAAGCTAAAGGTTTTTCAAAGATTCCTCTGATTCTATAACTAGTCTTATCATAAGAACATTCACTACTATGCTTTATGGTCTAGAGACCTGGCATTTGGACAGCCAGGTTGGGGATGGGGCTTGGCGGGGTGGGGGTGGGGGGGTACACCTGTCACCTATGTTTCTACTCCCCTTTTGGCCTTCTTAGGCAAATTTAATCAGATCTGGGTCAGATTGTTAGTTTCACAGGGGAAAATTTGCCTTCTGGAGTTTCCTCATTTTCCTATATTTTAAGAAGACATCTGTCCAAAGCATAAACAGAAATCCAGGTCCCTAGGCATATGTCCTCAAGGCAGGCCTCTATATCTCTCCCATGACTGACAGTGAACATTCTTGGTGGGAAGTTTGGGAGTTACACATATAGTTCTTTGGCTGTCCATGGCTTCTTTTAAAATGTAATCACTGGCAGTGTACCAAAAAAAAAAAAAAAAAGTCCATTGATGTGTTCTAGGGCTCCTAGAACATAATCTAGAATTAAAAGAAATGTCATCTACTGCCACCAGGAAGTGCAATAAAGTGATAGCAGAAACTCTGCTAAAGGATTGGTAGGTATCAACAACTTCTTTCAATCTGCTGATCACTTTGATATTTTGATTTATTCTACCTGCTTGGAGTTGTCTAATTCCATGTTTAGTTACTAATTTGATTACTCAAGTTTCTGAGACGTATAGCCACATCCTTTTCAACAGATTTGGATGTCTCTGAAACTTACTTGTATATGGACAGTTACTTTTGTTTCATCCATTATGTAACTTCATGACTAGTATATCCCCACCACTTATGGAGAATGCATATCATTCTGGTGTAATTGCCCTCAGTAGCTAAAGTAAAGCTAAAAGGGAAACATTTGAAATAGTATTCATGTATCCTTTTGGTGATTACTGTGATTTAATAGTAATTTTAATAGAAAGATCAAGTTACTACTTTTTTTCTGGTATGTTTTGTGTGTGTGTGTGTGTGTGTGTGTGTGCGTGCGTGTGTGTGTGAGTGATTGAGTAAATGTCCACACTGCTACAGATAACTTCCACCTGACTTATTGTTCCACCTTTTTATATATCTGAAGAGATCACTCTTTTATTGCTTAGACTGGAAAATAGAGAAAACCCAAAGATTCTTACTTTTCATTTGTTTCTTTTGCATCACAAAATCAGTATTTGGTAAATACAGCAAATAGAAAAAACACAAATGTACAAAAATTAAACCTTAAATATCTAAATAAAATCATAAAAAATTAGACTATAAAGTCAAAATACTAATTTTAACAGAATTTTGCAAGTAATTATTCTATCTAATAATCACAAAAATAACAATGTGATAAATATAAATTTATTTAAAATGCAAAATATACCACAGTGAGAGCAGTGTTTCTTCAACATATGAAATATCTTATTCCCTTTCAAAAGTGGAAGAGAATTCTAACTTAGAAGAGTTACATTGGGTAAATTGGAAAATAAATAGTTAAAAATATTTCAGCTTATATATTCAAAGGAGAAAATTTTGTGGAAAGCTAAAGAATGATCAATACCATTCGATAGATTATCAAAATCCGGAGGCATTTATTCTGATGCTTTATATACATGCCAGCAGCCTTTGTCAGTCGACAAACTTCTGTCGATAAATAGATTGCAATAAATAACAGAGATAGAGCAAGTGAGAATTAAAAGTTGGTTTATTGTATTTGTTCTATTTTTTGGCTTTATTCAAAATTCACTTTCAAGGATAAGGGAATGTCCTTCCTTATCCTTCACCTGCCCTCACCTGTTTCATTAGTATGTGGCACAAGGCACTCCTATGACTTGGATTAAAATCCTATAGTAGTTGAAGTTAGAGAGAGCAGGGGAGAGAGAAAGAGAGAAAAAGAGATTTTCCAAGATACTTCATGGGAATGACATAAACTAGTTTTCAGTATTTGATACGGGGGTAAATTATTTGAAGTAATATGTAAAATATTAAGCTAAGTATTTTATGCTTTGTTTTTGTTTATATATCTTTTAACTTTAAAATGTTTTTCTTTCTCTCTCTAAAAGAAAAAGTTTAATTGAATCGAGGAAGCCTATAAAAGAAATTAGAGAAATAAATTTTTCCTTGGAAATGGCTTCATGACTTCCATTTAATATTTAAAGCATAAAAGAATTTAGCTTCTTTAGGAAACAAATCATGCACTCCTATATTTTTAAGATGAGTGTGAGATTTCTTATTCACCCTTCAGAGAAACATATTGTACTTCTATTGAGATGTAAAGATGTTTCATGGGGTATCCTGGGCTCGAATAATACCTGAAGAATTTGGTAGAATGTCAAGACAATGGGTAACTGACTATTTTAGATATTTCTTGAATGCTTACTGTTCCATGTTAATTTCTATAAGGGCTCTCTCTGAGATAGTCAGCGAAGTTCCAATTTTCAGAGTGCAAAGCTAATGCTTTATTTAATTTCACTCTTTTCATTAAACTATGTTATTTCCCTAAGTAAGGAAAACTTCTGTATATGCAGAGGATTAGAACAAAATATAGCATGCAGCAAATCAAAACAGGTAAAATGCCTCCTTCAGATGTCATTTTACCAAGACAGTGCTTACATATTTGTCCACTCTGAGAACCTATGTCTTTACTGTAAATGATGGTTGGGCTCCCTGAGGTCAAATAATGAGATATTAGCTGAAAATTTTATAAGTCCAATAAAAAAAATTGCTGTTAGAAATTCAGTTCACACTATGGATCATTTAGTTTACTCTCCAGCTAAACTAAACATAATCAGAGTCAGAACTAGGAAGACAATACTAAGATGCCTCCAGAACACGGAAAGAGGTTGTAAATGTGTAGATGAGAAGATGTAGGAAACAATTTATCTAGCATCCATAGTATATCTATCATTCATGACCAGGATTAGTTGGTAGAAGAGGTTGTTAGAGTTTAGTCAACGATATTAATTTATCTAGAAAAAAAAAGAAAGAGTCAGTAAAAGAAAGTGGTATACCTAGAATTCAGAGAGAAATTATTGTGGTGATGGATGAGGGGAATGCAAGAGAGGAAGTCTAAAAATTTGTATACAATTCTTTAGTAATGGCCAAGGAAGGAGGACATCCTAATAAACCCAGGCTATTTGTCACGTGGATGTTTTTGCTGTAGATGGATACATCCATTCTCCCAGCATGGCATTACGCTAGCCACAGAGAGAGTTAGTATGTAAAGAAACCACTTTGCTTCTTTCCTTAATTACTATCAACCCTCTAAAGATAGTATGAATTACCCTGTATGCTTTCCTGGCTGTTGTACTCTGTCTGGGCAGCTATATTTCTTATTGAAAATAAATAATTACATTTGAATTTTTACAAGTGCACCGTCTTATCAACTCTGGATGCACTAAAGAAAATAAAATTTCAAGCTCAGGACTGGTACAACTATGATAGTCATTTCAAATAATGCCATTCTGAAAGGTGCAGTCTGATTTATATACTGGGTATATAAAGTGTGTGTGTGTGTGTCTGTGTGTGTGTGTGTGTGTGTATAAAAGAGAGAGAAAGAGAGAGAGAGAGGAGAGATAGAGACAGAGAGAGACAGAGAGACAGAGAGAGAGAGAGGCCCTGTATGTCTTTCTTTGAAACTGAGTCATCTGTCTATACCTCTATCCCTTCTCGTCACTGTGCCCTACTGATCGTCCAGACACTTAGTGTTCGGCTCATAGCCTTTCTTTCAACCACACATTCAGCCACGGCCTACCAAAGTGTTCTTTGGATATGAAGGAGACAAAATTCATTATTCAGGTTCAGTTTAACACTCAGAGAAACTTTGTTTTTTAAAAAAATTCTAACCAAGCAATACAAAAATTGTAGGTCAGAGATATAGGTCAGATGACCTGGCTATCTGATATAGAGTGAGAAACCTGCCAGGTCAGAGGAGCTAGACAGAACCTTAGGTTTGCTGGCTTTGGAGGCTCCAAAGGTGGAGGAAGAAAACAAGCCAGCACTTGCATTGCATCAGTGAAAGACATGTGGACTGAAGTGTTGTAGTTCCCAGTGTGCCAGCAGAATGACAGCAGGATGGCTTGCCACTACATCCCATCCAATTGCCACTTCATTTCTAAATTGGAAAAAAAAAAAAGTACAGTCTAAGATTCTTCTATTGTCCATATTTTATTTGTTCTAGTCTTAGCCAGAGAGCTACCATTCAGATTCCTTGACTATAGGCTAGGCTCTTCCTTCTGCACATGCAACCTGAGTTAGAAGAGTGTAGCTCTCCTGGCACCTCCTGGGGTTGCATTAACCTAACACCAAGGTCCCATGTATCTCAATTTTCCAGTTTCCTAAAAGATAATGAAATCCATAAAGACATTAATGTAACAACTAAGCACCCAAATAATGAGAATTAAATACAAATTCACTTATCCCAAGCCTGAAAACTGATGTATTACTCTCACTGCTATCGTCAGTCGTGCTACTTGAAGAAGGGGGTCACTTAAGTAGTAAAACAAACAAACAAAAACTTTTGTGATTCACCTTATTAAAATGTCAGTAAATCTTTGCCATTCTTCAAAATCCTTGATAAATGAGGCGCTAGTAATTTGGAATCTCCACTCACTTCTAGATTAGGATGACTTTTCTGTAGGTACTATCTTAATCTGGTTCATGTTTTTCACTTTCACTAAATAATAAGGATCTAATTATGTTTTAAAGGTCAGTCTTTGGCCAATGTCCCGGATGCTGTATATCAGTCCAAAGTGGTTTGGTTAGCGCTTGTTATCAAAGTGACATAATTGTTCAACTTTCTCAAAATCTGTCTAAAGGGCTAAAGTTTGGACTGTAAAGTTCCACAACTTAAACACTTATATTTCTATAGGCTCAACCTATTTCTGTAAGTATTTTCTGTTTCAAAATCTGAAACTTCAGGCTGTGCAGCTCTTCTCCAAAGTATATTCTACAAAAATGACCATAGCATTTTAGAACTTTATAGACTACTTGAGGTCCCTGAATTTTGGCAGAGAGAGAAACACTCTCTAAATTTAGTGTCCTCTTTTTCAATTCTGCCTCTTGCTTTGAAGTTTTGTATTCTTTGATTACTCTTTTGATAATGGCACAACTCTCAAAAATGCAATCAGTTTGGAGCACTTTGGGATGAAAAGGACAATCGACCATTTTTTCTATTCATATATTTCATTTCTGTCTATTTGTCTTTGTGGTAAGCAGAATTCTAAGATAGCTCACGAGATTCCCAGTTCCTGGCATCCCCTATTTATTCAATGAATATGAACTGAAGTACTGCTAAGAAAGGGATTTTGCATATGCAATTAGCTCCAAAATCAGTTGACCTTCACATAGAGAAATTATCTGGGTGGGCCTGATCTAATCACAGGAACCCCTTTAAATGTAAGTTCAAAGGTGATCTGAGAGATTGGTGAGATGAAGGGAACCGCATAAAGGAATGTGTGTGGTCTCTAGTAACTGAGTGTGGCCCCTCAGTCGACTCCCTGCTAGAAAATGGGGACCTCAGTCCTAGAACCACATGGGACAGAATTCTGCCTGTGGAAGTGGACCTGGAGCTTCAGTTGAGAATATATCTTGGCCGACACCTTGATAACAGCCTATAAGATGTTGAGCAGAGAACCCAATGATGCCAGGTTCAGACTTCTGAACTACAGAACTGTCAGCTAATAGGTGAGTGTTGAACTAAGCTGCTAAATTTGTGGTAATTTGTTATGCAGCAATAAAATATTGTTCAACTATTTCTTGTCTATTAATTTATCATGCAGATTCCATAGAGTTTGCATTCCAGTTTACTTTTTAAAGCTATTACTAGGAATTATGTTCAGAATTGAATTATATGTATGGAAGAGGATGATGGGGTGAAAATGCAAGAAGCTTATCTGAGTCCACAGTATTTCCACATAAGACCTTATAGCCCTGATAATAATTCCTAAAGACTTAATTTTTAAAGGCAACACAAATCATGACCTTGTCTACCCTGCAGATAAAATATAAACCAATTTTTCATTTATTAAATGTATAAAATCTTCCCTGAAAGCTTGGTAAAAATTATTACTTCGCCATATAACTAGACCATTGGGTCTATATATATGGTGTATATTTGAGATTTTTTAAAGCTGTATATTTTCCTTCCTAAAATATATACTATATTGACTATAATTTTTTATTACATGTATATTTGGGGTTAGAATTAACAATATAAGAAGTCAGAAAAATGTTAATTCAGTACATCATATTTTTATTGTTGAAACTAATTTAATAGGGAATATTTTAGATAATATCAATTTTCCCTAATGTAGATGAGGGCATACATGAAAGAAAATTGATATTATTAAGAATTAAGATGATAATGAACTAGCACTCCAAGACATAACTATTTAAAATGTCCATGGATAAAAGAAAAACGGAAAAAATAATGTCAAGAAAAATAATCGGTTTTCTCTACTAGTGCATGAAAAAAAACATGAGTGTTCTCACCAGTGGATTATGATAGTAAAAAAAATAGGAAGAATAATGTCATCAGGGACACAACGTGTTAGCCACTGATTAAACCTCTTTGGGGACCCATGAACACACAAAGATGAATTAGAAGAAGCTTGAGAGAGAAAAAATGGATGAAAACATGATAGTCACCTAGAAACAGTTGAACATTAAACCTGAAATGGAGCTATATTATTATCATTCCATGCCAGCTACAACTAAAAGTGATAACACGAATTTACAAAAGGTCATTTTAACTTAATCTTATATAAAATTCTCAGTAGATCATCTATTCTTTTTGGGATTTGAGGATGATTAATAACTTAATGAAGTCAATTTGCATAGTCAAAATAAATGTATGACCCTAGTCAATGTAAGTGCTTATTTAAATGTCTTTACTGCTGTTGTATCTTAAATATTTTTAAATACTTTATTTCCTTAAATATCTTCTTTCTATTAAAAAATACTTTTGATGACATTTTTTGTTTCTAGTGACTATGTTTTGGGTATTTCTAGAACTAGAGCAATTTTTCAAGTCACCAAGGTGATAATCTGTTCAAAAATTTAGTAATTTAGTAAAGTCATTTACTAGTAAAGTTATTTACATCCCTATGTCCTAAAAAAAATTATGTGTGCTAAGCATAGTATTCATTGACCAAAATAATGTGATATCTATAGTTTAATGCACATTGGACTGCCTAAAAAATAGATAGATAAAAGAAAACATATTTAGGTAGTAAGGATCATAAAAATAGCATTTGCAAGAATTTTTAACTTGTAAAAAAGAACAGTTGTGTGGAGACTGTTTAAATTCATTACTAGAATATCATACCCACCACAATGAGCTGTTTTAAATTACTTTTTAATATTAAATTATATGATTTTATTCTTGCTGAAGACTAGCATTTGCCCTGCATGATAAAGTGAAGTTGCAAAGCATATAACAGAAATCTATTATCACTAAAGGTATATTATTTTTAAACAGCAGTTGCCTAACTTCCCCCAGCAAATATTTATTTTGAGCCAACTATGTTGGCAGGCCCAGGCCAAATCGTAATAAAGACTACAATGTTAGTCTTCTGTGAAATCTCTAACAATGTCTATTTCAACAATAATAAAAATGCTTGACTGAAATTCTTGAAAGGTTACGACAAGTTTAAAGTTCAGCTTTGTGTTGATAAGCAGAGCTCTGTATTCTAAAATTCAGTTTGAAAAATCGCATTACCTGTGTTGCCACTGGCAAGTTTCCCGTGGATT
>NW_011888836.1:1550437-1554243 GCF_000151845.1 Pteropus vampyrus
TTTTTTGTTTCTAGTGACTATGTTTTGGGTATTTCTAGAACTAGAGCAATTTTTCAAGTCACCAAGGTGATAATCTGTTCAAAAATTTAGTAATTTAGTAAAGTCATTTACTAGTAAAGTTATTTATATCCCTATGTCCTAAAAAAAAATTATGTGTGCTAAGCATAGTATTCATTGACCAAAATAATGTGATATCTATAGTTTAATGCACATTGGACTGCCTAAAAAATAGATAGATAAAAGAAAACATATTTAGGTAGTAAGGATCATAAAAATAGCATTTGCAAGAATTTTTAACTTGTAAAAAAGAACAGTTGTGCGGAGACTGTTTAAATTCATTACTAGAATATCATACCCACCACAATGAGCTGTTTTAAATTACTTTTTAATATTAAATTATATGATTTTATGCTTGCTGAAGACTAGCATTTGCCCTGCATGATAAAGTGAAGTTGCAAAGCATATAACAGAAATCTATTATCACTAAAGGTATATTATTTTTAAACAGCAGTTGCCTAACTTCCCCCAGCAAATATTTATTTTGAGCCAACTATGTTGGCAGGCCCAGGCCAAATCGTAATAAAGACTACAATGTTAGTCTTCTGTGAAATCTCTAACAATGTCTATTTCAACAATAATAAAAATGCTTGACTGAAATTCTTGAAAGGTTACGACAAGTTTAAAGTTCAGCTTTGTGTTGATAAGCAGAGCTCTGTATTCTAAAATTCAGTTTGAAAAATCGCATTACCTGTGTTGCCACTGGCAAGTTTCCCGTGGATTACATCTCTCCATTCTCTCCACTTTTTTGCCCTTACTACTGCTAAGGCATTTATTCGGGCCACTATCGTTTCTTGCCTAGATTAATGCAGCAGGCCCCTCTCTTGCTTCTCTGCCTCCAGCCTTGTATATTTTCCACACTGCAGCCAGCATGAATTTTCTGAATTGTTATTCCCTTGCTTATTCCCTCATTCTCCCCATTGCTTTTGGAATAAAGTTTAGATTCTTTAAAACAAAATACAAGACCCCTACTAACTAACACTTGCAACCTCATGTTACTCTCCCCACTGTATTATGTGCTCTTGCCACACTGAGCTACTTTTTGTTCTGCAAACACACCATACTTTCTCTTACCCATGGACCTCCTCAGATATTTTTTTCCTAAGACAAAGAGTCCCCCTTTTCCTATTCCAATCTTCAAATGTGGATTTCATTGCAACGTCTAGCACCTTCCTTGATTCTCCCTGATTATTATCCCGAGGTTAAGTGACTCTTCTGTCTCCTTCGCTAACATTTCTTACTAAAATATGACTGCTTCTCTTTGCTCTTCTCCAACAGATGTTCAGTTCCACAAGACCCCATACTGTCATATCCCCCACACCAAACACGGTGCCAGGAGCATGGTAGACATCCAATAAGTATGTATAATCATTGAGAAGTGAATGATTAGTTATCTGTTAATGATATGATTGAACTGGAAAAAGATTTATTCTGTGGTAGATACAGCCCAGCTTTATGATTTTTGTTTAGGCACAGAGGAACCCATGTAAGATGGCATACTAAAACTAGGTATGTTGAGGGAAATTTAATAAGCAGATGATTTACAAAGCTGTGGGAAGATTTTAAGAAAATCATCCAGGAATGGTGTAGAACCCTAGGACTAGTAAAGGGGATTGAAGGAGTATGGAGTTAGCACCTTCGGGTCTGGAAGGGAGAAGGGAGGGAATGGTCTTAGGGCCCAGAGTAGGTAGCAGGCTGTTGAGAGCGGGGTAGCTCTCAGGAGCCAATGCCTTTGGAAGAACATTTTAGCACCTCCTAGACAACCTGGATGAGAAGGAGCCAAAAGAATAAGGCTCTTTCCTCTTTCCTCCTGCTCTTTGACCTCCTGTACCAGCATTCCCTTGGCAGAACCCAGGCAGAAGCCAGAGAACTAGGAAATCTGCAGATGCAATCCATATGGGTCTGTTCTCCAACATAGGGCAGAGTGAGGAGGTTGATGTTTGGATGTAGAAGTGCAAACAGAAATTATCCACCACAGTGATCTAATGTTTCGAGAGCCGACAAATAATAATGTTTAACCAATGCACCAAGATAGTAAACTCTTGTGTGGGCAAAACTCTGAGTAAATGAAGAGAAACATGTCCTAAAATCAGATAGTAAACAAGTCTTGTAATCAGTGAGTTTCATCAAAATTAAAATAATCTGACCCTCAATGCAAAGTTTAAAATTAGTTTTTCTCATGTATTCCTTTTCTATCATGTTTCTAATCTTCTCATTCCTATCTAAACACAACGTGGCAATGTAATTCCATTACTCTTAAAGTCACCTTCCTTGAAACCATTGCTATGTCCTTACATTATGGAAAAAAAGTAACTCTGTAGGTATTTCAAACTTTATTTAAACTAATGCAAGAAACTAGAAATGTTGAGTAGAGTAGTTCAAAGAGTGTAAAATATGAGGGTCTACAAATTTCACTGTATGAAAATTTTGTATGAAAAGTTGAGTGGTGCTCATTGATGTTCAATCTGCACAAATAAAATTTTTAATATCTTTTCATTTATCTTTCAGATTTTCTACTTCCCTGTTTTGGGCTGCACTGTGTCCCTCCCAAATTCACATGTTGAAGCCCTAACCTCTAATGCCTCAGAATGTGACTATATTTGGAAATAAGATCTTTAAATAGCTAATTAAGTTAAAATTAGGTCATTAGGGAGGGTCCTCATCAGTATGATTGGTGTCCTTATAAGAGCTGATTAGGGCACAACAGATACATGAGAAGACCATGTGAAGATACAGGAAGAAGATGGCCAACTACAAGCCAAGGAGAGAAACTTCAGAAGAAACCAACCCTGCCAACACCTTGATCTTGAATTTCTAGCCTCTAGAATTGTGAGAAAATAAATACCTGTTGTTTAAGCAATCCAGTTAGTGGTACTTTGTTACAGCAGCTCTAACTAATTTATTATAACTCTTGCAATTTTAAGCTGACAAATTTCCTACATAACTTTAGGATGCATTTCTCCCATGAATTATGTCGCCTCTAAGGGTTTTGGACAAACCACAATTTTATAACGTGATGAAAATGACAGCAAAATAGTGAAAAGGGATCTCAAATACCAGGAACATAGCCAGCGTTCTTTGGGCAATGAGCTAGGGCCTGCTGTTTCCTGTCATCAGAGAGTCTGTGGGATCTAGTTCGTGGGTGTGCAGCTCCAGCTGGGTACATTTCTTCAATAAATATTAAAACCAAGCAAGCCTCTGAGTTGCTGTCGTTTCAAGGTGTAAAGGTGCAAAGAGGTCCACAGTTGTACTGAGAACACCAATGATAAAAATTGAATGAAATCTCGAGAAATCATCTCTCTCCAGATCACTTCAAACAAATGAAAGATTCATTCATTCATAATCATATGCAAAACCTCACCAGAATTTATTATAAGACTGACCCTAAATTTAATCATATATCTACAGGGTAATTTATGATTTTCGTTGAAGGTGAAAGCTAGAAACAAAAATAATTGACTTGCTATATTGTGTGTGTGTGACACAGACATAAGAGGTCCTCATATTATGATTAATAAATTAATCATTTCTACACACCTGGAATGAGACCCATATAGAGAACTTTCCTCAAGGAGAAATTGATATACAACCTCTGTATTAATTCAAACTATTATTTACTTACATTGACTATCAATAAATATAAATCTGACTACCTATATTTAAAATCCTCTATATATCTGACTGTTGAATTATATACCTGAAACTAACTGGATTTTATAAACCAATGTCACCATAAAATAAATAATAAA
>NW_011888836.1:1556533-1560930 GCF_000151845.1 Pteropus vampyrus
AAATTAAGAATTAAAGTGCTCAGCACAGTGGCTAGAATGTGAATGTAAATCAAGAGAAGAGAGAGATGAAGATGAAGCAGGTAAGATCTCAAGGTAATAGAGATCATACCATGGACGTATTTTTAATATTCTAACAATTAAATAAATGTTTAAATCTATGCTCTCTATGAACTTAACAATGGCAACTTTTTGAGAAAGCTGCGTAAGGACACATTCCGCTTTGGAACATTTATTGTTGGATGTTACCACGCATTAAGAAATGCATTGACTTTAGCAAGAGATGATATCCAAAACTTGTTTATTTAAAAGGGACCATTTTTACCATAGTACTTATGGTTCAAGATACTTTCACAATTATAAGCCAGAGATAGTATCTTTTTCCCCCCTAAAATAAAGCAGTCCTTCAAGTTTTAACTCCCACTTATTTAATTCTCACAAATACAAAAACAGAAAGGTAAATATCTAGTAAATACTAACTTCTTTCTTTTCCTTTTTTCTAAGTGCCAAGAGAGAATATTTAAAATTCATTTTTTAATGGAAGGGGAGATAAAAAGGACATTTAAATAGACCAAATATCCAAATAGTGTTCAGAATAACTGTATGTTTACATAGATTCACAAGTAAATATCTAAATAAATGAGTTTAAGCTGAACTGGTTCTGCTTTTTCAGCTATTATCAACTTTAGAAAATAATATTTGTAATACATTACTGATATTATATACTAAATTTTGAGGCTACCAAATATAAAATTTCTTGAATTTTACATTAATTTTTTCATCTTACATATTAGTTTTCAAAAATAATTATTTACCTTTATTTAAATAAAAATCCTCCTGTTAACGATGCATACTTTGAACAGTCAACAAAAAGTCTTTAAAAAGGCTAGGACAGTCACCATGGTCTGTGTCCCTCGGGGCTACAATGATATTAGATTTCCTGAGGTGAATCGTATATCAAAAATACTCCCAGTGCTGGACAGGAAAAAATTCATTGTATGGGAGAGGTGCATTTAGAATTACTCTCTGCCCTCAAAAGCCATATTTTATCTTAGGATACATCATTGACATATTCTCTTGATTTCATCAAAACTCTTATGACCTTGCTTTCTTTCTCCCAACAATGGATAGACAGATACACACACATATCATTGAACAGAAAGCATGCAAAGTTATTTTGATTTTTCCTTTTCTTTTACTCCCAACAAATCTTTCTTTATTTTTCCTGTAGGCTTGTGTTTCTAAATTCAATGATATGTGATTTGAATTCATTAGTTATCACGTTTTAAAAGGGGCCACATCTTCATCCCTCTCAATGCCTTTACTCTGTCCCTCTCACTGCCCCACCCGCCATTGTCTTTCTAAGTCTCTCTTGGTCCCTCTCACTCTCTGCTTCTGAGAGGAGACCACACTGTCTGTGAAGGGTTACCCCTTTTCTAATAAACTTTCCTTTTGATTCTAAAAAAAAATTTTTTTAAATAAAAGGGACCACATCTTATTAATTTTGTATCTAAAGTACTAACACAGTGCCCACATTGACTAGACAGCCATGCCTGGTGGATTAATTAGTAAAATATTTGTCAAGGAAGGCTTCCATATTTCATCCTCACATAGATGAAATTTATAGTAATAAAAGTCTCATCTATTCAGGTCATTGCAAATTATTTTTTATTTTGAGTTAGGGTCTTGAAGTCATATATCAATATCTTTATTACTCACATAAAAAACTAACCTCACTCCAGGAAATAAAAATGTGTATGTCTAAATATGGATTTAGAGGATAGTATTGCATTTTTTAGTATACTGTTCACATAGAATTTTCCTCATTTCAAACATCTATCGAAAAATCAACAAAGATGTAAAATATAACTTCTTTATACAGAAACACATTTATATTTACATACTTTACATGTTTCTCATTTAGGTTTTTCTACATGCAAACAGTATGTTATAAAATGTTTATAAAATTTCATTGCTTTGGACTTAAAAGCGACCATTTGGAGAGATTTTGTTTCTTATTATTTATAAAGGAAACTCATACTTGCTTAGTTTAAGAAATTACATACAAAACTTCCCTAGTGACTTTGATTTTCCTAAAATAACTGCAAGCATTTCTTATTCCATCAACTAATCAATGTATATTTATTGACCTGCTCTATTTACCAAGACTATTAGGCGCTGACTATTCTAATTTATTTGACCCTGATTCATTGCTTTATTCAGATAGCATATATAATAATAATAACAACACATTTTGTTATACATTTTTATTTATTTATAATTATCTTTTAGTTTTATTCTTTGACCAATATTATATTTTCATACAATTTAAAGTTTTTAATTCTTTAGGAATTATAGTCATTCCTAATTTACTATCAATCCTGTGCTTTCTTCAGTAGTGTATTTTTCCTTTTGCATTTCCTTTTTCTTTCCACTACATTCTTTAGAATACTTAATTTGTGCTTTAGTTATGTATAGCTGTTCCTTGATGTTATTCTTAACTCTTAAGAAATAAACTGGTCCCTAAATAGCATGTTAAAGTCAGAGCTCACAGAGCCAATATCTTTTCTTTATTTCCCCATAACACAATAATTTTGGTCTACCTCACATTGCAAAATTTGCTATACCGTGCTAGGTGTAGCGGAAGGTTAATCATTGTGCTTCAAGACTCCTCCTAGACTGTACAGTTTTAATGCTTTGTGCTTTTTCCCTATTTATTCTTGATATTAAAATAATAAGATGCTTCCTTCTGAAATTTCAGAGTAAGTTCTACTTTACACAATACCACAGTCTGCATCCTATAGATCGACTTCAGATAACCAGTTTCATAATCCTCTTCAGCTCTCATTTTTGTTGAGAATTTCTTCTACTGAGGAAAATCTTATATCAGAGAAGACATGCCTAACTTCATGGAACCAAATCCAGTTCTCTAGTAGTCTTTCCATTTCATTTCACTAGCTTAAGATCTTTAAAAACAATTTTAAACCGATTTTTCCTTAGGAGTTATTTATTTTTATTTTTCCCCCAGAAAAGTCTGGATGACTTTTTATCATCTATTACAAGAGTTCTGCCATTCTCCCCTTCTAGTTCAGTGGGGTAGCTTGTGTTCTCTTGTTTGTGAATCAACATAAATCATATTCTTTTATTATTTTTCTTGTTTTACTTTTGCCCTACAGAATAAGAGAAAGAGAAGTTAAGGGGAAACCACTGTAGCTACTGGATTATCTTCTATTGACTCCTGTATATTTACTTTTCAAGTAAATGTATCTTTACTTTCCCTCAACAAAGCAGTTGGAGCCATAAATAAGACGATTTATAGGTATTTGCACCCCCCATGTGTTCTTGTACATTGCGCTTAATACATTTCTGCTGAATTATTACTTTGGCCATTCATTAAGCCAAGTCATCATTGAGAACTGCATGGTTAAAGAAAAGCACACACTCAAAAATATCAAGAGCTATCCCACAATAGTCCTGTATTCACACTTTAAAGGAGCTTTTTGTATATATAGATGCTAAGAAAATATCCACATTTACTCTTTTCCAAACCTTCTACCCCTGTCTTCCTCATATACATTTTCAAAACTAAATTTGACTGCATTTCTTATGCCGACCCCAGTGATATCTGCGTCATGGTGATGAAGTCCTCTGTCCACAAAGGCACTCTTGCAATCAAATATACCTTGAGATTTGATGCAGAAACTCTTTTTATGACTGTAATTGTTCCAAACCTACACATTAAAGGATCAATGATCCATAAGCTTCATACTTGCCCAGAAATAGTCAATAGTTAAACATTTTAAGAAATTCAAAGGACTAAACAAAATTAATAGAGAGTTTAGAAACATGTTGTGAATCAATGTTTTAGAAAAAATTCACTATATAAAAATTAAATTAGTTTAACTATAAAATTTAAAAAGGTAATATTTTCACTTAACCTCATAACTCCAAATCAAATGCCACAAGAAGAAGAATCTTATACTGATGCTTGGTACACATTTTTAGGTGATTCTTTGATCTTTTATTTGGCAAACTTGGATATTAACAAAATTCAATTTCCTTTGTTATTAAAAAATATTTTTAATGGCTTTAGACAGAGGTTTAGGAAAGGAAGACAGTTCATAGTTGTGTTTGATTTGCTATGATACATGAATGAAATAAATTCTGAAAACTCGAAAATCCTACAATAGACTGGAAATGCCCAGCAGCACACAAATCAAGCAAATTCAATCAGAAGTTGACCTCATCATGACCAGCTTCTCTTATTAGCTAAAAAATAAAAAAAAAAAAAAAAACCTTTAGGAATTTAGAAATTATAGAGTTATAATGATATTCTTGCTCAACCACTTTATTTTACAAATGAGAATGCAAAGGCCACAAAAGTTGTGTGATTTACATCA
>NW_011888836.1:1562400-1590574 GCF_000151845.1 Pteropus vampyrus
CACTTTATCGGACATGCTGGAGTGGTGATGTGGGGCGATCCGGGAGATGGAGGGGATACGGAGACTTTGAGAGCGACGGAGGAGGACGGGTGCCCGAACTTATTAGCTACCCTTGCTGGATTCCAGGGCCCTGGCGGGGCACCTGGAGTCAGGAATCCAGTACCTGCCTCCACTGCGGCACACATAAGTTGGAAAGAGGACCCCAGAAAGAACAGTCTTGAGTTTCTGATGCCTGTTTATCTGTTCCTCCAGCATGTTTGGCAGAAAGATGAGCATCTCTGCTGTGGTGCCCCTCTTGCATCGGTCCTGAGTCTGCAGGCAATGTGGGAGAGAAATTGGGAGACTCAGAGCCCAGGTTCTGTGTTGCCCCAGCAAAAGGGTCGGGAGGGGTGACATAGGGAGGGGACTTGAGGTGGGTTGAGGAGAGTAGGAACTGCGTGGTTGTTTTGTTGCTACTGCCATTACTTTCACACGGTTACCCGCTCCCTCTTCTGCCCCATTTGAACATTCTGCCTATCAGCATGTTTCTGTTAGAAGGCTAAAAGGTGTTATGTTTGATGCCTGTCAGGACTTATTTCCAACTAAGTTCACAGGTGTGAAGCTAGAGCTGTCGCTCCTCCTCCCTCCTCTCCCGGCAGGTCCACCCCCAACTCCCTCCTACAAGCAAACTGTTCCTGAACAGTTCCCAGGGTTTTGAAAGGGATGGCAAGTAAATAATAAAGTGTGTGTGTTTGTATGACTTTTTTTTCCATTATGTTATCAGAACCAAATCAAAACACTGGATGTTTAACAGGACTCTTTTTTAAAAAACAGTTTTTATAGTAATTAAGAGTATTATTTACCAATGTTATTTTCCTTCTCTTTAACCTCAAACATTGCATTATTCTCTCTGTATATAATTTTATCTGTACTGTTACTATTCCACTGGATTTAAAGGACATGGGCTTCTTTTAGACTCACACATACACACCAAAATACAGTGTGCCTATATTTAATATTTATGTCTTCCTAATTCATTAGCCTGGCACCTGCCAATTGCTGCACATAAGCGTAACACCATATGCCTGTCTACCAATTGAGGATTAGGAGGATGTTATTGTTTCTCATGGGCAAGAGTACTCTGAACTACCAGATTTTATTATTGCTAAAAGGGTTTTTTAAGAGTTTCAGTCAACATGAAATAGATTTACAGAACAAAATTACAGTTCTATCCAACGCATTCAAAAAGAATACTGTACCTAGACACTTAGAGTTGACTAGTTATTGAGGAAAAATTAAAACCCTCTAATCACACAGAAAACATTTTGATTGAATATAGTCAATAAGAAATAACACACATTGAATGCCTTGAGGAAATCAGAAGAATTTTCCTCTTGCCTCATTTGGTTTTTATCTCCTTTGTTACAGTAACATCTTCCAGAAAATGAGCGCCTTGCAGATAGATGTTGGTTTGTACTAACTAAACACCATATATATATATTTCTATACAGAGGCTTGGTGACAGTCCAAAAACATAAATGTTTTAAATCATTACCAACCATCTGTTCTCTCCCACTCACTTAAAGTGCAATGTTTTATTCTCACAGGTATCAAAACATATATTCTCATTGCATACATTTCCATGAACATCCCAAAAGCTATAATGGTAGCTGATGTTGACCCAGGTTCAGCAACTGTTGTGTTTGGCTTATTACACTATAAGCTCCTCTCCTTTTACTTTCAATGAAAGGAGAAGTCAAAAAGTTTGAAAGCCTTTGGCCAAGACTTGTGTATACTCTAGTGAAATCCAATAGCTTTTCTTGCCCCACCTTTTTGTGACCAGAGTGAAGCTGAGAATTAGTGCAGCTGCAGGCTCCTCCTGGTGACATTCTTTCCCTTCCTGGTCACAAGGATAGCTTTTGGTGCTCTGAAGCAGTACGTTAAACAGTCCTGTGACTTCAGAAAATTAGCGTGGTTTCCAGAAGAATGAACAACTTCCCAGGAAGAATTTACAAAATAGGAGACTAATTTAATTTTCCAAACCCCAAATAAGTAGACCTAAGACATATACATTGTTTCACAAACAAATATTGGGTCTGAATAATATATAAGTTATGAAAAAATGTCTCTATAATATTCTTTATATTTGTGTTTGGGAATCAGAGTGAGTGTGTTTAATCAGCAGATAGATTCATACCCTTTGTTTTGTTCGTGTCATCATTCAAGCAAGACTTGACGTTTTCAATCCCACCCCACCCCCTATCCAGGAATGCTTTTTCATTTAGGAATGTTTGCTGAAGCCAAAACTGCAGTGTTAGGATATTTTTATTAGTCAGAATTAAGTTGCATAATAAATATGTTGTTCCTTCACTGCAGTCAGAATGTTGGGAAGTTCTTTTTTCTCAAATCTGAGTGTATTATCCCAAAGCACGTTAATAGACTTGGTGGAAAACATATTGGCAATCTTGTTTACACTTTGCGAATAATTTATATGTACTTGAAGAATATGAAAAACCAAAGAAATGTGCCTTCTTGCCTGCTATACTGCTCTATACTGCCCTTATCTTGAAAGCTTAAGATTCCCCTTACTAGCAGGATAGCATCGAAGAAAATGAACCCAAACTATAGAAAATTTTGAAAGTAAAGTTGCCATTAAAAAAATGGTCTAATTTAAACCTTTGGAAATCTATAATGATGTGTTACATCTTATTTTTCTGTATTCTAAAAATGAATTATTGTGGGGAAATAGTTTTCCTGTTTATAGTAAACACTTTGAATTATTCATGTTAATGAGAAGAATAGAGGCAAAGATAACCCCAAATCATGGTTATTTAAAAAGTCATTCGTATTTGTCTTTGGAATGTATTACATGTTTGGTTTAAAAAAGATTTTCATTGTTATTGTGGGCAAGTTGCCTTTCTAAGTATTTTGTTTTGTTTAGGTTAATTTTCAAATGAGCTTACATACCTCAAACACCAAAACTGATTTATGGGAAGGTAGAGCAGGTGGGCAGCCTGCCCAGAAATGAGCTGGGTGACAGAAATAAGCAAACCTGATATGACAACTGTGCAGTAGATTATATATAATTCACAGAAAGATAACCAAACTTGATTGTATATCTATTTAATGAATACGTGTTAAGAATTAGACATGTTCCTGGAAAAAATAAAAGCCCTTCAGTCCAAATTTGAGAAATTCAACCCCACTTTACCTGTAACAGAGGTGCTTAATATATTTTTTTAAAAAAAACTAATAGTAGAGTGCTCCTGGAAACCACATGAGAAGATTCTAATTTATAAGTCTTACTAAACTGAATTTTCAAGTATGAGATTTTTCTAAAGCATACACATGTGTTGGTGTTTAGGTGACAGTCCTAAGCCTTATGTATGTGCTTTCCAAAAGAAAAACAGCAAGATGCCATCAGAATAAGGGGTTTCGTCCATTGGATCTGTGCACTTATGCTCCAAATCAAAGCACATTTCATCAAAGATAAGCTCTCAAGTATCTATTGTTACTGTGGACTTGGTTAGAAAAATAGTTGAAGTTCAGCAAGACTGCCAATTTAACAGATTTCTATTGTATTTTTTAAGAGC
Organism: Pteropus vampyrus; assembly: GCF_000151845.1. Taxonomy (NCBI): domain Eukaryota; kingdom Metazoa; phylum Chordata; class Mammalia; order Chiroptera; family Pteropodidae; genus Pteropus; species Pteropus vampyrus. Next base: position 1,565,973 of record NW_011888836.1, read on the forward strand.
TCTAGGGCAAAATTGGTTGTGGATGAAATAGTTACTTGAACAAGAAGTTGATTCACACCATAACACTTGCCGTTAAACACCTTGTTTATAGTCAGTATTCAGTTGTATATAGATTTTGTCAAATTGTTAGTTCTGCGGACTATTAGAAAGAATGTAGAAAACCTCAGTGGAAAAGGGTAGACCTGCCAAGAAATATATGATTGGAAAAGCAGCTAAGACCACTTTTATTCAAGAATTCAAAGCAAAAAGTAAAACTGACTTTTACATCAGTGAGCAGAATGGTAATAGAAAAGTAGATGTCCCCTTCAGAATGGGAACTGTGTTCTCATAATAAATGTGCTCGCTACTTCAAGTTTACGATGTTTTTTTTTTTTGAGGAAATATTTTTGTTTTTTGTAGGGGATGACATTTTTTAAAGACCTGACTAGACTAAATATTTTTGAAATGTTTTGCTTAGAATAATTGAGACCCACAGGATATATTTTATATCCATTTATTAAAGGAATCAGTTTCTTCTGATCAGTGCCTAAGTCTTAGAATAAGAATTAGGCATTTTGTTATGGAGCTGGAATGGACCTTAAAAGTAATTTATTCCTATGCCCTCATTTTACATTTAAGGAAATTAGGGGTCCACAGTGATCAGAGTGTGCTACTAAAGGTCATTTCGGTGGTTAGTGGCGGAGCTGGAACTGGAAACCTCATCCGATTCTTCATCCAGCTCCCTTGTAGTAAGTTGGTTAGTTACATAGGGGAGTTAACTTCTTCTGGCCATCACAATTATCAACGGTACAAGATAGTCACAAAATGAAGTGGTACAGAGGTAAATGCAGAAGGCTTGTGACTTTTCTGCCCTCCATCATTCAATGAGTACTCACCACGGATCAAACTGTGGTCCTCAGCCCTCTTAGACTTTGTCCTCTTTCTAATTAACAAATATTTTGTGGTACCCTCTTAATATCCTTAAATGTAATTCATCCATAATATAGTTACTGAATACATTTGTAATGAAAAGGAGTAATAAAATGAAAGTAATTTGTAATAAAACTGCATTTCACTATAATGATGTTTGGGGTCGACTTCACTGGAACACATATTAAAGAAGTCAAAACTTGAGTGTATATATAATGAATAAATTTGGATTTAAGACAAATAAAAAATCAGAAGACATTCCATACAAGAAGTACAGGAAAATGAAAGAACGATGATAGACTAAAAGTAGCGTTAGGATAATTACATACTAGAGTTATTTGTGTATAACAGAAAGAAGGAAATAATGGTAATCGTTGTAGGGAAAATATGTCAAGTCAAATTATAGACTGCTGGAGTGAAGAAAATGTGTAAGTGTGATATTTTGCAAATGAGAGAGTAAATACTAATCTACTTTTACCAAAATTCCAAAGCTACTTTATGGAACATTTTCATGTTGTTACTACTTCAAGGGACTCTGCAGATGACCCACCATATAATCAATAATGACAGATAAAATTTCTAAAATGAAAATGATTGATTTCATGCGAATACTGCCTTTTAAAGTGTATTTTCTATTAATAGTGTAGTCTGTCAGTTCTAGAGTTAGGAGACAGACTACACAAAATGATTAAATTATTCACCACAGCAATGTTACTGTAAATCACTGGGCTTTTGTTGAAAATTCTTATAAAATGCTGAATTATGATTATGTACTAGATTCTACAGGTTGATATTCATTATAGGTTTAGTTCAGTGGAACATCGTATGTTGTATGAGACATTTGAGAAAAACCTTCATTGACTGAGGCAACCCCACCTGCTCACCCAAAGTCAACAGCACTTTCCTCCAGAAATCATGACAAACCTGAGCATACCCAGCCTTTCCCAAAATATTCTCTAGGGCATGATCTGGCTCTGATGACAGTCATCGGGATAGATAAACACAATTTTTATCATGTCATGGCTTAGTTTTCATGCCCTTATCCACCTATCTTTACTTCTTTTAAGTGGAACCATTTCACTTGTTCACTAGTATCCTGCCTTAATGAACCAGAGTTACATTTCACTGCCCACCACGCTCAAGTTCATGTTCTGATCTTTTTCTGTCACTGTCACTTTTATAAAAATTCACTTCTCCTGGTCTTTATTTTCCTTAAGAATCTATGTTTTGTGGGTGACTGTGAGTGGTGACAAACAAACGTGCAAGCTGGCGAATATATTAGTTCTCCCAGGCCTTAACCTTGTTTAAAGCATATCTCCAGAAAACATTGAAGGGTTTCATATATAGAGACATTATGTACATTCACACATATGTATGTGTGTATATGTGTGTGCACAATATGTATATACATACATGTTTACATACATGTATACTCACACATAATTTTAGGTGCTGAAAAAAACAGGAGATGAGATATTATTTGAGATTTTATTTTTCATGCCCTTGAAACATGCTTATGCACACAACTGCACCGGTCCAATATTGGAAGTTGCATCATAAAACATAGTGCTTTATGGTATGCTCATAGAAGAGGCCCAAATCTGTTACCAACCTAAATAAATTGCTGTATTAAAAATTTTTTTGTATTGCTTGAAATAAATGTGTCCTGAGCTGGCATATAGGACTTGGACATGGGATAGTTATAAACAACTGTACTGTCTGTCTTAGATATATTTAGATTATGCTAAAAGCACACCAATATCTCTCCCCTTTGCAAAATTTATAGTATTTACAGAGAGATTAGAAGGCTTTGAAGACTAACCATATACACAACATACAGGAAAGTGTGGGTAGGATCCCAGAAACAAGGTGGGAATTGAGAGAGAAACTCAAATTTTCTTACTTCTAATGTTACTTCTAGGCCATAATGTGAGACCTGCTCTTAGAATTAACTTAATATGAAATGTCCTTTCAGAATTAGCTACAAGCATCTTGAAATTACCAAATTATAAATAAGATATTTTTTCTTAGATTACTTCCTTCTCCCTGTCCATCTTAGATGTCTTTTGTAATCTTGCATATCTTACTCTTTTAAAAAAAAAAAAGAAGAGGCTTTTTACTGTAAACCCTGAACAGTTAAAATTGAAGTCATTGTGTGTATGTGTGTATGCGTGCAAATAAACAATTGCTTCCACACAATCACAAGGCATGTTTTGAAAGGCATTGAAAGGCATATTTTACCCAATCAAGGGAGGCAGCTTTTCCTGCAAAGGGGATGCAGCAATTGTCCAGAACACAATTTGATCTATGATGGTTTTGCTGTGTATTGTTCGTTCTTCCTGGAAGCTTCTTGGTCAATTGAATGGCCCGGCACTCAACCTGAGATTGACCCTTAACTTTATTTGGTCTACTTTTGTTACAATTTCTAATTGTATAGTGGTGCAACGGGAACTGAGAGAAGATGAAATTGAGGTTGTTGGACTGTGGAGGTGATAAGGAAAATAAGGAGCTTCTTTCATTTGAGCAGCACAAAGATCTATCCAGGCAGTAGAATTTTATTGGAATATCTACTTTTTTCTTGTTATGCTTTTCATTCTTATATAAAATAAAGGCACAGATTGTGAAAGTAAAGCCCTTCATATTTGAGCTGTTAACTCCACTATGCAAGAGAAAACCTTCTTTGCCAGAATAAACATATATGACACATTCTAGTCACTAGGTTTGTGGTCCATCCTTTTAAGATACTACTTCAATACTACCCTAAACTGAAATCTAAAACACTCAAGAATGTACATTCAACAGAGGTCAGGTGCCTGAGATGGGCTAAGAACCCCCAGTTCCTGTGACTTTGGATTTGGCTTTGAAGAATGGGGACTCTGAGGGTTGATGACTTAACTTCTCTTAAGAAAGGAAAAATACACCCAGTTAATGTAGTGAAAGAAATTTCAGAAGCCTCCATTAGATATATGTGAAAATGGAAAAACAAAATAAGACAACTTTGTCAATTCAAATGAAGAATGTAATACTTACTTTTCCATTAGTTTCAAAAGCAGGAAGCTCAAAGCTCACTCAGCTTTGTAGTCATTTCTATTGTTTTCTTTTTTTTTTATAGAAGGAATTAGAGCTGTGACCCACAGTCACGTTACTTTAAGCAACTGTAGTCTGTGAAGATTTAGATAAAACGATGGTGTCGATTGTATGCTTTAAAAAAGAAATTCCAAAATTGAAATGTAGACAATTTTTTAGAAACATAACATGAAATAAATTTTATTTTTCCACAGCATTTTTTGAACATTAGATTAGAATGATGGTAATTTATTCTCCTCTGAAAATCAGTTGTCTCAATGTATTTAAAAACTGCTTAGGTGTTAGTAATATTATTGGACTAGAAGCAGTAAATATCAACATTCTTTTACCTCCTAATAGTAGCACTGTATTTTCAGTTAGGAATTTTTACTATTGGAGAATGAGATTCTATTTCTGTGGCTGGGCTGGCTTTCAGCTATATGCACTGGTATGGTCTTACTGGTCATTTATGGCTGGAGCCCAAGCTGTACTTATTGTTAAATATTTTAAATATTAACCTCATATTTACATTATCACTTTTTTGACACACACACATGCACACACACACATATGTCTTGCTAAATATCCAGAGAAACCATATTTTCAGATTTTGCAGATCAGGGAATTATAAAATCATTTAGAATAGAAATAGATTGACAAATAACTCAAGTAGCAGAGATTGTTCATCTAGTACCTTATAACTTTAGTTCACCTCTGGTTTTCCCAACATACATAAACAAAGTACTATCCAACAAACCTTCCTTGAAATTGTTGGCACATGTCATTTAGAGCACTCTAGAAAACATAGTACTAGCTCAGAAAGTCCTTCTAAGTTCCCCACTTGTAGATCCAGCTGTGTACTTGACATTTTGTCTTGCCTATCTTAAAGAAACATCAAATGAAACATGTCAGAATTAAACTTGTGATCTCCGCCCATCTGACATCAAACCTCCAGGATTCCCCATCTCCCAATTTGGGTTTTATCTTTGACATTCCTTCTCATTCAACTCCATATCAAAACCTTCACCCAGTCATTGATTGTTACTTCCAAAAGTATGTGATAAAGCTGCCTAAGCTTTTACTATCCATTGTGTAGATAAAACTACAGGGGCTTTATAACTGCTCTCCTAGCATCTGACATTACTCTCCCTCCAAATCCATCCTCCAAAGAGCCAGAGGAAACTTTTCAAAATGCACTATACACATACTTAAATGGATTACTATTGTTTTGTTGAAGATAAAGACCAAAACTGTACACCTGATTTTTCGAAACGCAATGGGATCAGACTCTCCTAATCTCATCTCTTTTGGTTCTCCCACTCCTTCAATCTGCGTCAGGGGGCTGGCTTTCTTCCATTGTGCTGACTCACCTTGCCCCCTCCCGTCCCCATACCTGTAAACATACATACCCAAACATTGCCTATGTAATACTTAGTTAACACTTAAAATATAGACCAAAATGTCACTTCCTCAAGTGAGCTATCTCTTCCCCCTAGACTAAGTCTAATCCTCTTGTAATATACATATACAAATATAAAGATATATTCAGAAGTATTTAGAGATGAATTCTCATGATCTTTTCAACTTCCTTTCAAATGGTTCAACAAAATTTTTAATTTTTGGAAAGAAATAAAATGTTGCAAAATGTTAACAATTGTTTAATCTAGTAAAGGTGGTATAATATGCATATTATTGTATGCATAAATGTATCCGTATTTATGTATTCATGTCCTTCATTGCAACTAGATGCAAAGAATTGTAAATTCACATTTATTTGTGTAATTATTTAATTAACCTCTGTTAGGGCCCCCTCTTGTTTTGATGGTCTTTATATTCCTAGAAAATACTGCAGTGTTTGCTCACAGTGGAAATGTAGTAAGTATTTGTTGAATAAATGTCGACTAAAACATCCATATTTTTAATCCCACATGTGCACATGCACACCCACCTCACATTCTAATGAAAAGTAGATTAGAGAGAGAGAGAAATTTGCAAGCTATGAGGCCTCACTTTTTCTTTCTTTGTGACCTCCCCAAATACCACACTTCTATTTCTTCAAATTCTCTTTGCTATCAGTGATTCATTCAGTGGTGACTTGAGTAGTACTACATTTGCTTAGAAAGTGAGTCTGGTCTATCAAATTTCTTACCAAAAAAAAAAAAGCCCACGCATTTTTTTACATTATTTTCTCTAACATATGAAATCTCTTGATAGTTTCAAGAATGCTTAAAGGCTTTACGGAGGTTTTATGTTGTGCCTTTTGTGCACATTTTGGCATCAGACAGTGATCTAAGATTGTACCATGTTGGAGAAAAGAAAAAGAAAATCCTCTGAAATAGGTTACCTATTCATATGGTTCCCATATGGAGATAAAAGAGATGGAGGACAAAAATTTAAATCAGAATAAATACATGAAATTGAAAGAGTTACATAAAATTCTATGCTATAAGTGAAAAGTTCATATTTTTAAGAACTACACAAAGGTTTCAAACTATGGCTAAAATAGTTAAGGAACAGATTTATCATACCGTCACTTACTATGCTCTAGGTACTATTCTAATATTTGTGCCTAAATTCCAATTGCTGCATCAAAATTGAGTTGAGTTAATCTTTTTATTTAAAGCTTTCCTGCTTCAGTTAGTTTAGGAGAGAATCTGGTAATCCTGAAAAACAAGGAAGTCTTCAAAACACTGATGTGGACACATCAGAAGCACATAAAAGCCAAATTTAAGGGACTCCCACGGGCCAAATTTGGAAAGACTTGAACATAAAAAGTAATAATGTATGTAATGTATTAGAGCACATTGAATAAAAAAAAGTATGCATGAGCCCATAGTGTGTGTGTAATGTAAATGGGCATGAGTAGAAGCAAAAGCTCTCTTTCACTGAAGAATACAAGCTAACAAAGTCACTTTTTTGCAACTACTATTACAAGAATAATCAAAAGACAGCCTGCCATTGAGTGAATGGTTGATGGGGACAGAATATTCACACTATCTCTATATATCACTTCACAGATTGCTTGTTAATTACAAAGAGAGGAAGGTACCTTTACAGGAAGAAATCTGGCAGACACCAGTTTAACCATCTGATCCATACTTAACATCACCAATAGTGAGACAAACTGACATCATGTACTTCTTGATAGGATACACATATAAAGTAGGATACAAAATAACCTCTGACATTATTTTGCCAAAAATATTTCACCTGAACCTAATCATGAGGAAACAATCATGAGAAAAAAATTGTCCTCTCCAATGTATCTACATCCAAATTGTAGATATCTTTCAATATAACTGAACTGAACAAAAACATCAATTTAAAGAATTCTGGAAAATTGTTCAGGATTAAAAGATACTAGGAGACATGGCAACTAATTGCAAGGCATCTTTCTTGATTAGATTCTAGATGGCAAAAAAAAAAAGTTAAAAAGGTTAATATTGGGACAATTAAAGGAATCTGAATTTGGGCTGTAGATCATATATAGTATTACATCCATGTTAAATTTCCTCAGTGTGATAATCATATTGGGGTTCTGTAGGACAATGTCTTTGTGGGGAAAAGATATATTTGGAAGTATTTAGAGATGAATTCTTATGATCTTGGCAACTTTCAAATGGTTCAGCAAATTTTTTTTAATATGGGAAAGAGAAAAAAATATTGCAAAATGTTAACAATTGTTTAATCTATATAAAGGTGGTATAGTATTCATATTCTTCCTAATTTCCTGTAGGTTAGATATTTTTCAAAATAAAAATTGGGTAAAATGTTCTATGATTTTAAGCCAACTAGCCAGTGGATGAGATAACTGTCACATTGTATGAAGTGAGCTAGTGAAAATTGTCAGTTAGAAAAGTGTCCTCTCCAAAGTATCTAAATATCTTCATTGAACATTCTATATTTCATTATTTATATTTAAATATTTAAGAGAAAACTAGTCTTAATATATTTTAGGCAATATAGGAGACCATACTAATATGATGCTATCAGTAAATATTACATAAATATTTTTTCCATTTTTTATTTATATATGAGAACTTTTCAACATGAGAAATTTTAAAAGGAAATTAGATAACTCAATAATATGTTTTTCCTTCTTCCATATCTTTCCTTAAACATTTGGTGCTATAAAACAAAGTATAAGATTACTGATGATTTTCACTAAAAGATCCACAACATAACAGAATGTAGGTGTGCAACCAGGACCCCAGTAAGATTTAGGATCCAGTGCGATTATCAGCTGTAATCGTCTGGAAGGCAGACAGGCACTGTTAGTGCTTATGTATTAGAAATGGACACTTAAAGCCTAATACCATAGATTTTCAATGGATATTCATATTACCGAAAGAATTTTAAGACCTGAGAAAATTGAGTGTAATTGAATTTTGTAATCTTATTAAACTGTTAATATATTTTTATTTCATATTTTTTAAAAGTTTTAAGACCATTAACAACGTTGTTAAAAGTTGTTTGAATTTATAGCAATAGGAAGAATAGACTTCCATATAGAATTTGGCTGTAAAAGAGAACAGCTATACAAACAATTTGTGTAGGTAATTGTTAGCTGGAAGCTATTTGTTAAGTTTTTTGAATATACACATTTGATAGTAAGACTGCACAAATAGAACCTTTTTGATAATAAATCCATGTAAAAGATTGTGCCTTGGGGAATAATTCTAGATGTTATAAGTATATTGAATTGTGTACACTCAGAATGTAGAACTGTTTAATAGGTCATTTTACCTAAAGTTTCGGAAAGGATAAGTAAAACCCACAATGGGAGATGGTGCTGTTCTATTTGTACATACCTGCAAAGCACTACAATCAAAGAAGAAATAGCAAAGGAGAACTGCGAAACCTGTCACCAGAAGCGAGCTAAACTACACTCAAAATCATAGTTATCAGAAATAAATGCCTAATCATTACCTGAGAAGTCTTCCTGTCATTGCTATTGGAATCAATGATTGACTGTTTTTTTTGCTTTTGTGATGTCTACTCACCTACTTAGAAAAAGCACTTTAGTAGTAAAATAAAATAGAAAAGAACTGCATTCTCTTTATGAACCCTATGCATTTATAACACTTTATGGAACTGTACATATGCCCAGGTTAATTTTATTGTACATTAACAAAATAAAAATGAAAAGGATTTTTTCCGTTCCCTTTCCTCATTTTAGATTTGTTACATTTTTATTATTTTGTATTTTGTATTTTCATCTTTAAATTAAATCACTGCTCAATACTAGTCTTTTCATTATCGTTTCCCTTTCTGAGTTATTTTGGTTTATTTTATGTATAGCTAGATTTCATTATCAAGCCTTTCATTCTAGGAGGGCCCACGCAGACTATACTTCCTTAATTTTTGCTTGCCTGATTTTTATCCACCATCATACTTTCCCCTTACCTGGTAACTATGTCTCTAGTCCATAAAGACATTTTCTAATTAATTGCCTTTCCATTCTTGAAGGGGGCCAGCGATTTGGAATGGCGGGAGCTGGTGTAGTGGGGCAGTCTACATCTTTTCTAGAATACCCTTTCTCACTAAGCATGTCCAATTTGCCCTCAAGTTTAAGCATTTAAGCCTCTAACATTGTGTTGTAACTTAGCAGCTGTGGCTTTCCTCCTGTCGTCTCTCATAGTACCCTCAGCTGGGAGATCACTCCAAAGCTAATAAAAATAGTTGGTGAGTGTATTATTTTCTCTAGCCCAACATCTCCAGTCATTCTAACTTTCAATAGGAAGTATCCACATTCCCTATATCCTACTTATGCCCTAGATGTCACTGTCCTAATCTAAGTTTGCTGGACAGTCTTTTGGAACTATGATACTATTTTTAGGAAAATCCGTACCCTCTTCAAGGTTTAAGAGTGTGTGAATTTCAGTTCTTATCCTCCTCCTTTGTTTCTCTCTAGATTTACAGAATTTAGCAGGTGTGCTTTATAGTTAGTGGTTTGAAGTTGCAGTTCCTTCCTTGTTTAATTGAAAATGGAGTACTTTTCCTCATGATTTTTTAATAGACTTTATTTTCTAGAGCCATGTTAGGTTCACAGAAATATTGAGCAGAAGGTAGAGATTTCCCATATACTCCCTACCCCCACACATGCATAGCCTGCCCTGTTACCTACTTCCCCCAACAGAGTGGTACATTTGTTAAAATTGATGAACCTGCATTGACACATCATTATCACCTAAAATTCATAGTTTGTATCATGGTTCACTCTCGGTGTTGCATATTCTATGCATTTGGACACATTTATAGTATCAGACACTGCAGTGTGTATTTCACTGCACTAGAAATCCTCTGTGCTTCACCTACTCATACTTCCCTTCCCTCTAACCCCTGGCAACCACTGAGCTTTTTAATTGTGTCCATATTTTTGCCTATTCGACAATGTCATGGAATTGAGATCATATAGTAGGTAGCCTTTTCAGATTGTCTTCTTTCACTTAGTAGCATGCATTTAAGTTTCCTTCATGGCTTTTTATGGCTCGATAGTTAATGTCTTTACAGCACTGAATAATGTTTCAGTCTTAGTGTACTACAGTTTATTTATCCATTCACCTAGTGAAGGACATCATGGTTGCTTTCAAGTTTTGGCAATTATGAGTAAACCTGCTTTAAATATCCATGGGCAGGTTTTTATGTAGACATGTTTTCAACTCCTTTGGGTAAATACCAAAGAGTGTGATTGCTAGATTGTATGGTAAGGGTATATTTAGTTTTATAAGAAATAGCCAAACTGCCTTCTTAAGTGATGGTACAATTTTGCAATCCTGCCATCAATAAATTAAAGTCCCTGTTGCTCCATGTTCTCACTAGCATTTTTTGCTGTCAGTGTTCTGTATTTTGGCCATTTTAATAGGTGTGTAGTTGTATCTCATTGTTATTTTAATTTGCATTTCGCTGATGTGGAGCATCTTTTCATATGTTCATTTACCATCTGTATATCTTCTTCGGTGAGGTGTCTGTTAAGGTCTTTGGCCTGTTTTTTTATTGTGTTGTTTGCTCTCATTATGGAGTTTTAAGAATTCTTTATGTATGTTAGATAACAGTCTTTTATCAGATATGTCTTTTGTAAATATTTTATCCCAGTTTGTGACTTGTCTTTTCATTCTCATGAGAGTGTCTTTTCCAAAGGGAGGAGGGAATAGTTTAATGAAGTCTAACTTATCAATTCTTTCTTTCATGAACCATGCCTTTTGTGTTGAATATAAAAAGTCATCACCAAACCAAAAGTCACCATTTGTTGAAAAGACTATCTTTCTCCATTGTATTTCTTATGCTCCTTTGTCATTGATCAGTTGACTGTATTTATGGGGTCTTTTTCTGGGCTCTCTAGTTTGTTCCATTAACTTATTCTCCTTTTTTTTTTTTTTTGCCAATATCATACAGTCTTGCTTACTGTAGCTTTATATGAAGCCTTAAAGTTGGATAATGTCACAATACTCTAAGTTTCTTCTTTTCCTTCAATATCGTGTTTACTATTCTGGATCTTTTGCTACTCTGTATAAACACTAGAATCAGTTTGTTGATATTCATAAAATAACTCTCTGGGATTTTGACTGAGATTACACGGAATCTATCGATCAATTGGGGAAGAACTAACATCAACAATATTGAGTCTTTTTATTCATGAACATAGAATATATCTTCATTTATTTAGTTTTTTGATTCCTTTCATCAAAATTTTATAGTTTTTATATAGATCTTGCACATATTTTGTTAGCTCTATACCTAAGTATTTAATTTGGGGGTATATTATATATTATCAATATAAATTATATTATGTTTTTAATTTTAAATTCAACTTGTTTATTGCTGGTATATAGCAAAGCAATTAACTTTGTATAGTAACTGTGTATCCTATAACCTTGCTATAATCACTTATTAGTTCCAGATGTTTTCGTTTTGTTTTTTTTTTTGGAATTTTTACACAATCATGTCATCTGCTAGCAAAGACTTTTATTTCTTCCTTCCTAATACATATATCTTTTATTTCCATTTTTTGTCTTACTGCATTAACCAGGACTTCCAGTATGATGTTGAAAAGCAGTAGCAAGAGGAAACATCCTTTCTTTATTCCTGGCCTTAGTGGGAAAGCTTTGAGTTTCTCATGACTAAGTGTAATGTTAGCTGTAGGGGGTTTTTTTGCAGATGTTCTTTATCAAGTTGAGGACATTCTCTTTTATTCCTAGTTTATCGAGAGTTTTTATTATGAATGGGTGTTGGTATTTGTCAAATGATTTTTCTGCATCTGATTCATTTTGATATACTCTTGTAATTTTCCTTTTTTTACCCCATTGATGTGATGGATTACATTAATTGAGTTTTGAATATTGAATTAGCTTTGCATATGTATAATTCTTTTTATACATTGTTGGATTTGATTTCTAGTATTTTGTTAAAGATTTTTACATCTATGTTCATGAGAGATATTGGTCTTTAATTTTTTTTTTTTGTAATGGCTTTGTTTGATTTTGGTGTAGAGTAATGCTTCCTCATAAATTGAGTTAAAGATTATTTTCTCTGCTTCTGTCTTCTGAAAGAAAATGTAAAGAATTGGTATAATTTTTTCCTTTAATATTTGGTAGAATTCACCAGTGAACCCATATGGGCTTTCTCTTTTATAAAGTTATTAATTATTTTTTGATTCTTTAACAGATATAGGCCTATTTAGATTGTCTGTTTCTTCTTTTGTGAATTTTGGCAGATTGTGTCTTTCAAAGAATTGGCCCTATTCAACTAGGTTATCAAATTTGTGAGCATAGAGTTGTTCATAATGTTCTTTTATTACCCTTTTAATTTCCTTGAGATATATACTGATGCTCTCTTCCTTAGATGACTGATTTTAGATAATATATGCAATTCAATGTTATAAATTTCCTTCTAAACACTGATTTTGCAACATCTCACAAATTTTAATATTATATTTTTATTATCATTTAGTTTAAAGTATTTTTAATTTTCTCTTGAGATTTCTTCTTTGACCCATGTGTTATTTAGAGGTGTGTTGTTTAATCTCCAAGTATTCAAGTATTTTTCAGCTATCTTTCTGTTATTGATTTCTGGATTAATTCCAGTGTTATCTGAGAGCAGACGTTCTATGATTTCTATTATTTTAAAATTTTTAACATATTTTCTGACCAAGAATGTGGTCTATCTTGGTGAATGTTCCTTGTGAGCTTGAGAATAATTTGTATTTTTGCTGTTTTGGGATGAAGTACTATAGATATTCATTATATCCAGTTGATTGATGGTGTTGTTGAGTTCAACTATATCCTTACTGATTTTCTGCCTGATGGATCTGTCCATTTCTGATAGAGGGGTGTTGAAGTCTACAACTATAATAGTGGATTCATCTATTTTTTTTCTAGAAATGTTGTCAATTTTTGCCTCTCAAAGTTTGATGCTCTGTTGTTAGGCACATACAAATTAAGGATTGTTATGTTTTCTTGGAGAATCCACCCCTTTATCATTTTGTAATGCTTCTCTTTATCTGTGATAATTTTCTTGCTATTAAGACAGAAACAGATTAACTGAATTCTGTGCTCAGAGTGCCACAAGACTACAATCAAGCTGTTGGCTAGGTTGCATTCTCATCTGAAGATCAGTGTCTTCTTCCAGACCCACTAAGCTTATGGAGAGAATTTAGTTCCTTATAGCTATAGGGCTGAGAGCATCAGCATCTATAGGCCATCCCTCTTCAAAGGAAGTTCACAGCTAGCTTTTTTAATCTTCAAGGCCAGTAAGAGAGCATTTCTAACCTCAGGGAAGTCCTGGACCTTTTTTTAAAGTGATTGCTTGATTAGGTCATGTCTACCCAGCATACTCTTTTATTTATTTACTTTTTGTCATCGTTGTTGTATGCAACATGATGATTTGATGTATGTATATACCATGAAATGATTACTATAATCAGGTTAATTAACATATCCATCACCTCACATAGTTACCTTTTGTAGTGTTTGTAGTGAGAATGCTTCAGATCTACTGTCTTAGCAGATTTCAAGTATACAACAAAGTATTATTAACTATAGTCACTGTACTGTACCTAACATCCTGAGAACTTACTTATCTTATATCTGAAGATGTTTACCTTTTGACCACAACTCCCTATTTACCCAACTCCTTTGCCCATGGTAACTAATCACCATTCTAATCTCTATTTCTATGAGAATTTTTTTTTTTTTTTAATTTCACAAATAAGTGAGATCATACAGGATTTGGCTTTCTCTTTCTGTTTTATTTCGTTTAGCATGATATCCTTCAGGTTCATCTATGTTGTACAAATGGCAAGATTTCCTTTTTCTCATGGCTGAAATAATCTCTTTTAATTAACTCAAAAACAACAGATTAAGGACATTAATTAATTCTATAAAATGGCCTTACCTTTTTCATATCTACTTGTTGGAAGCAAATTACAGATCTTGTCCTGAGGGAAAAGGATTATACAGGGCTGGGCTTATTGGGGTTCATCTTAGAATTCTGTCTGCCACAAACATTCATTGACTTGAATATTTAACTCCCTACCTGATGCCTCTGCTTGGTTCTGTCATAAATATCTAAAATTCAACATGATAAAACTGAGCTCTTGATTTTCTCCTTCGAAGAATTCCCCCATCACATGTCATCTCAGAAGTTAATTTTGAGTTCTTTCATTTCTTTCCATCTCTGCTGCTATTACCTTTATCCAAGTCTTCACCATTATTCATGTTCGTAGACTACAACAGCCTCCTTTCTGGTTGAGTTCTTCAATTCTCAGTCCATTGCTCCTACAGCACCAGCAAGAGTGATCTTGAAATATAGGTCTAATCCTTTCTCTCGTCTAATTATAACCATTCAATAGTTACCTGTTGCTCTTTAGCATTTCCCTTATGGACCTGATAGACCTTTCCTAGCTTTCCAAGCTCATCTTAGACTACTTTCCTTTTATTCATTAAGCTTCAGCTATACCGTTTTCTTTCAGTTCCTAGAATATGCTAAGTTCTCTTCTTTTTCAAAGTATATGCACATGTGAGTCATTCGATGGAGAACTTGCTCCCTTCACTCCTACAATTTTGCACATAACTAGATGCTTCCTATCCTTCAAGTTTAGCTTAAACATCATCTCTTCAAAGATGCCTTCTCTGACCAACATGTCTAAAGAAAATCTGCTGGTCTTATAACCAATATTCTCTACCTTGCCTCTTGCTTTTAGCACTTGTCACACTTTGTAATTGTATTTTACAAAGTGTGTTTTAACTTGTTTTCTGGTTATTTCCTGGCTCACTTTTGTGTCCCAGTACCTAAACAGTGCTGGTCAAATAACGGACCATCAAAATACATTTAACGAATGACTAAAATGTTGCCATTGATATGGACTAGAATAATTCAAAGAAAGCTTTATGGGAGAAGGTGGCCTTGAGCTGTCCATTTATAGGGAGAGTTAGAAAGGAAGAACGTCCATGACAGATTGATTAAAGAGTAAAAACAAGCCGGTGGATGTAGAGATGGGCATGGGGTACTCAGTAGACCAGAGAGGAGGCTTCCTCTTGGGAAGCAGCAGGAAATCGGGTTGCAGAGATATAGTGACCACTTTATGAAGAACCAGAAGACAGACAAGTTTCCCACTTTAGAATTTTTAAAAATTATGCCTTTTTAAACAAAGGAAAAACATTTAGTAAGCGATATTTAAGAAAGATTAATCAGGCAGCATTGTTTGTATTGAAGAGATTTTTCTGGAGATAAGTAATTTAATCAGGAGTTTTTTTGCCCATTTATTCAGCAAATATTTATATTCCATTCACCATGTCTAAGGTACTGTTCTTGGCATGAGGGTACCATAAACATCACTTCAAAGATAAATCCTAAAAAACAAACAAAGACGAGCTTGAGGTTGGTGGAGGGTCTGAAAAAGAAATGAAAGAATGTCTGTGTGCCCAGGGACAAAAGAAAATGCAATTAGTTCTTATGAATTAAATAATTCAGCTTGCCTTGAGAGGAGAGTTTGAGGTAGAGGTGTGAGTATAAAACTAAAGAAGTGCTCAAGAGCTAAATCAGGAAAAGCCTTATTTGTCATTATTAGAAATTTGGGCCAGTTAAGAAGTGTGAGGAATAGTTGAATATACAAATGGAAATATCCGACAGACATTTAGAAATATGAGACCATAACTTGTGAGTTATTGGAACTGGAACATGAGTTAAATTTTTATCCTTGCAGAAATTAGAAATTGTTAAAGGCTGAACAAGCAAAGATCACCCGAGGAGCGGGGGATGTGAGACCTTTCAGAATGGTCAACAGTTCATGGTACAAAGAGATCAGGAACTCAAAAGATATATTTTGCAATAATGAGAAGGAAATAACTTGTAATCCTAAAAAAGGAAGTTCTCTGTGGTTGCCTGGATAACCAAATGACAGCTAATCACAATATTTCAGTGTGGATGTCCATTTTGTGAGTACCTTAGATGCAGGTAAATGATATAATGATGTCAATGTTGGAAAAATAGAATGTTTTCTTGGGACAAAGTCCTTTACATCCTACTTGGGTTATCAGTTTATTTAGTCAGCTCCAACTTTTGGTAACTAATAAAAGAGTATTAGCTCATTTTAGGCAATTTTTAATACATTTTATAATTTTGGCATCACTCTAGGTGTTTTATTTGAGGGATATACTTAAGTTTAGTGGAAAGAATATAATTTGGATACAGACAAAACTGAGTTTGGATTCTGGCTCTTCCTGTAATGAGTCATATGAACTTTCATATTTTGGTGTTTACTTTGCTGTCTCTAAATAATATCCACACTTTGTAACTTGACATTTTAGTTTCTATCTGTTTATCTATTGATTTTCCACAATGATAGAAGAGAATTTAGTCTTTTCCTTCCTCATCTTACCACACATATATGTCCCTGTCCTTCCTACCCTCTTGCCTCTCAGTGTAGTAATAGCATTTTGTTTAGATACGTAATCAGTGTTTTCATGATCACAGCTAGCCACAGCTTAGCCGTGCAATTGAATCTCTTTTTTTCCTTTCCAGGATTTTCTATTTTCCCTGAAGTTAATAGTATCTTGCTCTTTTATTTGCTTAATGTTTCACATTGTTGTCATTGTTGGTTTTTTTTTTTTTCACTGATTCAAGTAAACTCTTCATCTTTGGTTGGTTGTTCAGACAAATCAGCAAGTCCACAATTTTATCTTTCTAAAAAGTTTCTCCCAAGTCTCTGTCCTCCAGTTTGAACTGCTTGCCCTCTAAACCTGTTACAAAGCTTTCATCTCTTCACTGCCATCCAGTAATTTCTCTTTCTCTCCTTTGCTAGACCTACTGTTTTCTGTATCTTATTAATTCCTGTTTTTTTATTCCCTTGCTCTGTCAGGTCCTTCTCTAGCTTTTGAGGAGGTAATTTTTTGTTGTTGTTTGAGAACTTATCTGAAAATGCTTATTCTATCAACACCCTTGATTGAGACTTTGGTAACATTTAATAGAATTTTAAGTGATTTTAGTAATATAAATGATTAAAGTGATCTTACCTGAGAATTTTGAAGCCATTCTTGCTCCATTGCCTTATTCTAGATTTCGGTGTTGCTGTTGACAAGTCTGATGTCACTCTGATTCTTGATCCTCTGGATGTGATCCCTTCATCTCTCTATGACAACACAGGAAAACTTTTCTTCATTCCTAGGATTCTGGAATGTCAATATGATGACCCTTGATGTGTATATTTCTCATCCATTGTGCTAAGTACAAGGTAATTCCTTTAAATCTGAAACTCTGTCTTTCAGTTTCCTGAAATTTTCTCAAATGACACTAATAGTCTTCTGCCTTTTGTTTTCTCAGATCTCTCTGCCTGGAACTCCTGTTATTCAGATTTTGAATCTCTTAGATTAATTCTATTTCCTGGTTTTTTTTTTTTTTTTTTTTGGTCCAATTTTCCATCTCTGTCCTTTTGTTCTACCTTCTGAAAAGTCGCCTTAACTTCTAGCTTTTCTTTCTGCTATCTGATCTCTCTCTTCTCTCTCTCTCTCTCTCTCTCTCTCTCTCTCTCTCTCTCTCTCTACTTTTTCTCTTCCTTTCTAATATAGGCTCCCATCCTGCTTTGATAGAACCACTAGTATTTTTTATATCTCTAAGGATATAAAGTCTAATTTAAAAAAAATTTTTTTGTTTAGTGAATTTCTTTGCCTTGTTTTTCTTCTGGTTATCTATTTTGCTTTCTCTCTTGCTTTTCCTCTGTTGTGGAAGCTAGTGAACCTTTCCTGAGTTTTATAACACACAGTATCTTGCTTCTTACTGATATCTATGGAAATACTTTGATTTCAGCATTTATGATCTTTTACGTTGTTTATCATTCCTCTTCGTTTCTGTCACTTTCTAAAACTTTATTATTCTCTTTGCGATCATCTTTCCTCCTTATCTATATCTTTGTAAATGTATATATTTTTAGTTTCTCTCCTTTCATTTTAGAGAATTGAAGAAGGAATAAGTGAATTCAGTCTTCCCATTTAACTAGAAATTCTCTGCATTGATGAGTTAATTAAATTTATTAAAATTAACCAGTGTAATAATCGAATTAAAAGAATCACTAACTATGCATAATTTTATGGTATCCTTGAGGTTTCCAGTACTTATTTTACATGTTTTGTTGTACTTCCTTCTTTTTTGTGGAATGTTAATATTCAGAGTTATGTATTATTCCTGTTTGTCTTTGTTGGCAGCATTTCAGGCTTTAAAATATATCTATACTTATTTCAATAACTACTTTTGCTAGTTACTTTGATATTGTAATATGAGCACTCTTTTTGTGGTATGTTCTTTGAAAGTTTGAAAGTGCCTTAAAAGCTTACTATATGGTTTTGTCAGTAGATATTTTTGCAGATTTAATTTACCTTTCTTTTTAAACCAAGATTTGTAGACTGCACATTTCTTGTTTTAATTCATGTTATTTTTCTATTAAATGGTTGCAGGCTAAGCACAGATGGACTAGAATGTGAAACAAAAGGAAAGAGAGGCAGTACATAGGAGAATTTAATAAATATTTGCATGAGATTGCTTGAAACCAGCCATGAGTGCTTGGCTCACAAACTTTAATATCTATAAGACACAAATCATATTCATTTTAGAATATACATATATTTTTAAAGTTTTATGTTAGCCATAGAATTTTACTATTTCACGGAAAGCAGTATTATTCGTTCTATAAGAGACATTATACAATAGCAACACATCAGATGTCAGATCATATATAATGAAGGAAAAAATCAGTCTTCCATTTAGGTATTGACTACCTAGCTAATCATTAACAGAAATAACTACCCAACATATCTGATATAAAGAAGCAGGATATTCTATAAATATAATACCTTTACAAGGCTTTTTTATTGTTGTGATGAGCAACAGAGGCAATTTAGAAATAAGGTAATATATAAGGTGACAACATATAAAAGACATTTTACCTAGGTAACAACCAATAACAATAGTGATAATAAAACAATCTATGCTTTATTGTCTCACCGTAAAAATTCTAATTTGGAAATATATCAAGACAATTTTTTGAACATAGAGCAATGCCAAGCTTTTCTAAATTATTTATCACAGGAATTCATTGTACTAGATAGAAGTAGATTTACTTATTTATATCAATTAAGTATACTTATTGCTATTTTAGTGTAAAAAGTAACATTCCAAACGCAGTGTGAGCCGTTCTATTTTATATTGTAGCTAATATTCTAATTTGAACTGCCTGTTTACTCATAAGAACTAAGTGGAAAGATCAAAATGACTTCCTAACATTCTTTGGCTTATTGCTTCTTAAATGCTGCCCAGTTTTGTTTTGTTTTTCACTAGCCACACAACCCTTACCAACCGTAAGGAGGGCCAGAATATGCAATATACTCTGTGACCAAATGGGTCAAACTGGAATATTTAGCAAATTGCACATCTAGCACTTTTATAACCCGCCGTTTTCAGTTAAGAATGTATCATGAATAATTTTCTATTATTTTTTAGTCTTACAAAGTTTTATTTATATATTTTTTTTTATTTTTCAATTATAGTTCAGATACAATATTATATTAGTTTCAGGTGTACAACATAGTGATTAGACATTTGTATAACTAACAAAGTGATTTTCCCAGTAAGTCTAGTACCCACGTGGCACCATACATAGTTATTGACCATATTTCCTATGCTATATTTTACATCCCCTTGACTATTTTTATAACTGCCAATTTGTGCATCTTGATCCTTTCACATTTTTCACCTATCCCCTACGCTTCCCATCTGGCAGCCATCAATTTGTTCTCTGTATCTATGAATTTGTTTCTTTTTTGTTTGTTCATTTATTTCATTTTTTAGATTCCACATATAAATGAAATCATATAATATTTGTCTTTCTATGTCTGACTTATTTCACTTACCAATAAAAAAGAATGAAATCTTGCTGTTTGCAACATGGATGGATCTGTTATTTTAATTATTCATCTAAAATATCAATGTTTAAATAATATTTAATTGCATGCCAAGTTTGGTTAGCTTATTATTTGAGGTTTTCTGGAAGTAGAAATATTACAATGAAGCTTTTAAAGTTATCTCTGTCAGTCCTGTTTTTAAATTACATCACTTTTTTAAGCTATAATGCACCAAACTTACTATATTTTTTAATTCCTTTATATATTAGACTATCTCTCTGAAAAGCAACTCCCTCTTTTGGTTGACGTGAAAAACTCATGTCCAGCTATCATTAAAACAGAAAACAAAAATTTAAATTAGCATATGTTGCTCATTTACATAGTACCCAAAGTATCTGATTACTTATATTTCAGGGGTATATGAATAACATTTATATATGTAATGATTATCTTTATCTACTATACACTACATGGAAGCACACACTTTTCCTCTTCTGACACTTCATACTAATGGATAAAAGAGTAAGTTCTCATCTTTTAATTCCTCTCAAAATCCTTTGGTCCTTTTTGATCTCTCAATAATTTCCACATTGACCAAGGCATCTTTTCTGGTCTCATCTTTTTCCATTTTTGGGAGGGAGACCATATTTCATAGTTAACTTCATGTCTACTATTTCTTAAATCTTTTTCTTACATTTATTTGTTAAATACATGTTTTATTTATGCCTACATGAAATAACATCTTATCTTGGTTTCTTAATTGCATTTTCTTTGTGATGTGTTTCCTACTTCACAATCCTTTGCTTTGATTTTTTTTTTAGGTTTTCTATTTTCCTGTTGTTTGGACTGAAGGAAATCCCTAAGGCTTTAACCTGTAACCTATTTCATTCTCTCATTTTATTTGTGGATGCACTCAAGTTTAGCCATTATTTTTATGGTGCTGATTCTCATAACACTATCTATCCATTCAATCATGCTTGGATTATTGTATCTATTTCTGAGCCCTGAATTTAAAGAAAAGCATTCACAAATGTGAGTGTGTCTGGAGAAAGATGATTAAATTGACTGAATGCTCCTAAACCATGTCCCCTAAGGGATAGCTAAAGGAATTTTGTATATTTATTGTTTCCTGGAGTAAAAATAAGATTAAGGGTAGGCAGGATAATTGTCAGTTGTAAAGTCTGTCATGTAAAAGAGAGGACAGATTTGTCGTGAGTTGTTCCAGAGGCTCTATTAGAACAAACTTGTGTAAGTTATGGAGAGATACCTTCAAATATTCTCTGATGAAGAAAAGAGATTAAACCTTACTCATTTTGGCTTTGCCTACAGTGTCTGGCACAGACCTTAATCATATTCAGACTTAATAGATATTTATTGATTGGATTGAATTGGCTTGAATTGAAAGAATAAATCTCTAGCAGTAAAAATAGAATGCCTTTTGAAGTATAAATACCCAGTCTTTCAACAAATACTTATTAACTATAATGTGGTTGTCCCAGTGCTGATCATCTGGAATATAAAGATATTGACATCTTAATATTGAAGAGCACTTCTTTGGGCCAAGTATTCTTCTAAATATCTTTCATGTATTAACTTATTTCACAGCACCCTCACATAGTAGTTTTATGATCCCTAGTTTAGATGTGAGGAAACCTAGGTACACAGAGATTTCATAATGAGCTGTGTCACAAAACTAGTTAGTCACCAAGCTGTGATTTGAACCCAGGCAGTCAGACTCCAGAATCTTCATATTTATACTACATAGTAGTGTAGTATATATATATAGTATAGTATATAATTTGTATGTAATGCAGAGTAACTACATAAGCTTACACTACAATAAACTGCCTCCAGTAATGAAAAACAAGAATGTGCATAAATGAAAGGACAGACGGATTTTTGGTTTGGAATAAAATCTAGGCCAATCCCTCCTCTGAAGATTTCCTGCCCAATGGCTATCCTTTCTCTTCCTTGCCTTAAGTCCAGTCTTCACATTGCCTCTGCATGATCTTCCCAAAATGCAGACCTGATCATTCCACTCTGTTCACACCTGCAATTGGTTCTCCAATGTCCATAGGATAAATCTAATCACCTTAGGTTGATGCCAAGACCCTCTGTGGTCTGTCTCCACACATCTGCACCTCTCACATCATCTTTCAATGAACTGTGCATCAGCCTATGTGGTATATGAGCCAGTCCTGCAGAGTTTTTACGTGGAAAGATAAGAGCATAATTATGAGAATTAAATTAAATAATCAATATAAAATGCTTAGAAGAGTGCCTAGAATGTAATAACTGCTCAATGATTGTTATTAGTACTTCCATTTATTTCATATTATCCTGCCAAAATTGCTACACCTAAAATACAGCTTATTCCTTGGCTCTCTTACTGTACTTATAATTGCTTTGTAACAGATCGAAAAGTAAATTTATTGGCTTTCCTAATATACACATTTAGAGGCAGAGTGAGTGCATTCAGGATCCTGTCAGAGCTTTTCCTCTGTTCCTCTGTGGGTTTCTCAGCTTTGCCTTCTTCTGTTCTGCCTTGTGTTTTAGGCCGGCTTCCATTAAGGCAGCCAGAAGGCTTCTAGCAACAGCATGAACTATGTGATTTCTTATTCACATTCATTGAGAGAGAAAATATCACTTCCCATGACCATCAAACCAAATCTCTAGGCTTTGTTCTGATTAGATCACCTTTGAAACAATCATGGTGTCCAGGGAAAGCCTGGGTCCCCTGGTGTAATGGGTTGAATAGTGACCCCACCCCCACCCCCCACCCACATCTTAACTCCTGGAACCTGTGACTTATCTAGAAAAAAGGTCTCTCTGCTGATGTATTAAGTTAAGATTCTTGAGACAAACTCATCCTGGATTACATGTGTGGACCCTAAACCCAATGACAAGTATCCTTATAAACCACCCAGATCAGAAGGCTCTGTGAAGATGGACACAGAAATTAAAGCCACCACTGGAAGCCAGAAGTGGCAAGGCAAGTTCTCCCTTCAAGCCTCCAAGGAGGGTTATACCCCTAACTGTATCTTGATTTTGGACTTCTGGCCTCCAGAACTGTGAGAGAATAAATTGTTGTTTTAAGCCATCAAATTTATAATATTTGTTATGGCAGCCACAGGAAACTAATAACACCTGGCCATTCCTGAACCAGATATTTTGACAAAGAATGTAGGATTAATTACCCTGTTAGGATTACACTACTTCAGGCCCTTCGCTGGAGCTGGCAGTGGGGACAATTTGTTCTAAACTGCATGGCTTCCACGTAGAGGAGAGGATTGGATAACATGGAGGCAATGCAGCATTCCTTTGAATATCCTTTAATTTTACTTCCTACTTGTAACCTACCAATTTCTGTTGATTATACCACAATTGACCCGAATCATGGACTGGAAGCCATCTTTTATTCAGCACTTCTTAGGTTACATTATTAATTACTATAACAACTAAAAGACAATTATTTCATTGTACTTGTTAACCCCCTTACCTCATCTGACATAATCCCTTCTGATAACTCCTTTAAGTCGTTTTAGACATGACCACTCAAATTAACATTTTCTTGTGCCGCCATGGCCAAATTTCAGGACTCCAAAAAAACCTTTTCAAGAACTCCTTCTATCTTCATAGACCCCTTTAATAAAATAGAATTTGATGCCATATGTACATTACGTGTTACTGAATATGATTCTGATGATACCTGACTGCCATGTAAATAGATGCTACAAATTGTTGTGACTCTGATTAAACACATGTAAAATACAATAGTATTTTTGTATTATCCATATTTAACACTTTGAAATCTTTTAACACTTTGAAATTTTTAGAATGAGGAACAAGTAAAAATGGGGGTGAGATGAACAATCCATTTAATAATAATCTCTATGAGTGTTTCTTTCCCCATCTCTAATATGAACAAATGTTTGGAAGGGCTTTTGGTTTTAGTCTGATGCAGTCTTTAAAGATAGACCATTTTGTTTTTGTTTTTTTTTTTAAAAAAAAGAACTCGACATCGAACACTAGTATGTAAAATATAATTTAAAATTTTTTGTCAAACAAAGATTATAATAGCTAAGCCTTGTCTTGTTAACATTTTTAATTATAATTAAATTTTAATTACAACAGCTAAAAGTAGAAGGTACCTGTTAAATAAATTATACAGGAAATCAAAGCAGCAAAATGTATAAGGAAGCACCTATAAATTAGTGTCTAGTAAAGGACTCTATTTCT
>NW_011888836.1:1590624-1590979 GCF_000151845.1 Pteropus vampyrus
AAGGTACCTGTTAAATAAATTATACAGGAAATCAAAGCAGCAAAATGTATAAGGAAGCACCTATAAATTAGTGTCTAGTAAAGGACTCTATTTCTGTGTTCTATATGACAAAATATATTGAACAGATGAGCTATTACAAGAATAGAACATGAAACACTATACCTGAGAAACCATGTGGAAAATGTTTGAATAGATCAGCATTATTATACCTGTTCATAACAATTTCACAAACTGTCTTCTTTTAAAATGTTACTTTGTAATAATATCGTATTACATTAGTTTTTTTGCTACCATAACAAATCATAGCAAATTTAGTGGCTTAAACAGCTCGAATGTATTATCTTACACTTCTATG
>NW_011888836.1:1591888-1602134 GCF_000151845.1 Pteropus vampyrus
ACACATTTTACAATGAGTAAATAAGATGGGTACTGCCTAGGCTTCTTTCTCTTTAAATTAAATACTGCCCATAATTGACCGAATAGTATTAGACTACATACCACAATTTAATTTCATTATGGTTGATAGAAACTATATTTTTTAAATGTTTACATGCTCACAATACTTATCAAAGAAAAATCTAAACTCCTTGACCCAGATTATGAAAATGCTTTATAATTTCACAGTTTTTATATTTTCCCAAAAGATCACTTTTTTTTTTTTAAGTTTTTTGAAGCTGTCAGATACATAGGGCAGATTTCATTGTCCCATTTTTACAGATAAAGAAAATTAAGTTTGAAAAGTTTACATGGAGATTTCTGGTCAAGAGAGGGAAGTATGTTTATGTTTTGATATAGTCTAATCTCAAAACAAGCCAATGAAAGATGACAGAGCAGTTAAAAAAATGTAAGATATATTGAAAGATTTTAAATTTTATTTAATTTTTTAAATGCCAGTTTATTATTTTTTTTCTCATACTATATATAAATAATTTTTTTAACCTTTAATTTTTTTTTTATTTGCCCCTTCCCCCACCCTTCTGGTAGAAAGATTTTAAATTTTAGCAAGAATTTTTTTTAAATGCTTTATTTGTTAAAGCAGCTTTATCAGAAAAAAAGAAATGTGTGGCTACTCAAGTGAAAGGTATACTGTAAGTATGAAGCATTATGATTAAAAACAAATTCATGCCAAAATACACCATATTGAAATTGTGGGCAGTTCTTAAACTATTAATTTGACAACTGACTTCTTATCAATATCGATGGATGATAGAAGACAATGAATATTAATCTTCGGAATGCTGAAGAAAATAATTTTTAATCTAAATTCATACACAATTGTCATTTTAGAATGAGGATAAAAGTAAGATAATTTCGTACATACAAAATCTAAGATAATTTGATGCTGATATTCACTAGGAAAATATTTAAGTCTAATTCAATAAGAAAGAAAGCTCAGATGAAAGGTATACTATTTGAAAATTAATACTAAACACAAAACGAGAGAATACCAGTAAATTTAACTATTTAATAATTAATAATTATTTCTTTTAAATGATTGAAATTTAAATAGAAAATCTCAAACATGATCAGGGTAAGGAAACACTGTTCAATCAGTGTTTAAAGCATGCTAAAGTTTTTGTGAAAACCATATACTTTATTAGAAAATTGTGTAGTTAAGAAAGAATTTTTTAAATTTAAAGTAGTGCTTAGCCAACAGAAATAAAATCTATAGATTCTAAGAAAGCAGAAAGAAGAACTGAACAGAAAGGATTAGATAACTTAAGGAAACTATCAATCTAACAGAAGTAGGAGGAAGAAATTATTTTAAAAATAAAGAAGAGATATACATTTATCATAATTTAAATTACAAAATATTTAGAACTGTATGACAATAGAAATACTACATATACAAATGTGGTTTGCTGCTAAAACTAGTTTTTGAGGAAATTAATGGCCTTGCACATATAGATTTTATTTTAAAAAAAGATCTAAAGTACATAAATTAATTTTCAATTCAAAAATTTTGAAAAAACAGTAGCTACTCCAAAAAAAAAAAAAAGATGGAGAAATAAAGAGAAGAAATCAATTGAATAGGGAACAACAAATTAGAGAGGAATTACAATATACTTTTAATTAAAACAGACAAATCTCTAACAAAAATGATCAAAAGAAACAAGAGAAAATGCCCAAATATATAACATTAAGAATGAAAAGGGGGCTGTATTTATAGCTATGAAAAAGATCTTTAAAATCATCAGAAAATCCTGTGAACAACTTTGTATTTATAAATTTGGAAACTAAAAGGAAATGATTATTGTATAGGCAACATAATTTTTAAAATCTGACACAAAAATAAATTGAATAAGCAAATAACCATTAACAAAATTAAATCAGTAATCAGATTCATTTTTCATCCTTCGAAGATAGTCCCAGAAGTTTGTACAAACATATTATATGACATTGGGCCGAAAGAACAGAATAATGTCTAGATACAATAATAAACATATATAGGAATTTGAAATATAACAAAATCAGCATTAAAAATCAATAGTAAAATGACAAACTACTCAATTAATAGAGTTAGGCAATTGTTACCCGGATGGAATAGATACCTTACAGTGTACACAAAAAAATTCCAGGTAGATTTCAGTACTAACTATGAAATGCATAACTTTAGAACTTTGAAAAGAGAAAGAGAAGAATAATTTTATTATTTGAAGGTAAGTAATATTATCTTAGAAAATTCGTAAAGAACACAAACCGAGCTTGATATCACCCATCTCTGCTCTGTGGTTTGGGAGTCCCGCTGGAATGTGCTGCATAAAGGGCTCCCTGGTCCCCTTGCTAAAAAAGAGTCACTGACAGGAAGTCTGAGAATAGGAGGAAATGGAAGGTGGGACGGCAATTATTCTGGTTCCCTTGATACTTGGCTGCAGCATGTCATCTGCGTTTCCGTGTAACAGACTATATTACAGCCATCTCGCAGTCATCCCTCTCCTTCTAGCCTCTTCTCCAGGCTCCAGGCACAGCTCTCTCTGTCTTCACTTCTAGGAGTGGTTGCTGTTATTTGTGCTTGGGGATTGACTCATCTATTCTTTGCTGGTTTCCCAAAACCCAGTCACATCTTCATAAATTGTCCTAAACAGTTTCATGAGTTTGAGTATATCATGTTTTTTTTTTTTTCCCAAGACTCCAGCCAATAAACCAATAAGAGAAAAGTGATAAAAATTTATTTAAAACTTCTTCATAATGAAACAACCACACCACCAACAAGGGGAGTGGAAGGGAGAGGAGGGAGGAAGAGAGGGAGGGAAGGAGGGAAGAAGGAAGGAAGAAAAGAAAAAGTCACAGGAAGATTTTTGTAATGCTTATCAGTCACGAAGAATTACCTTCCAAATTTCACGAAGAACTACAAATCAATATGAAAAATGGAGAAGAGATAAAAAAGGAAATTCATAGAAGAGGAAATTAGAATAGGAAAAAAAATGAAACAAAAACAGAGAATCCCGACACAACTTCTCATCTTTTCCTGCCTCCTGGGCCACTGTAGATTGAGAAGCAGCTGAGAGATAGGTATCTGAAATAGAGTACTATTTCTGAAAGCTTGTCTGGGAATCATAGCAATAGGGCAATTGCTAGAGGGGTTACAGAGGAAGAAGTACAGGGTAAAAAGGTTTAGGATAAGACCTAGGCTGGGGAGGTGTTGATGAAGCCACGTTTCACAGCAGCCTGAAAGAGATGGACTCTTGTTCATTAGACATAGAGGGAATGGAGTGTGGAGTAGGACAGATGATAGTAAACTTTGTGAGAGGCAGTAGTAAATTGAAGAAATTCATCCCTAATAGTCTCTAATTGCTCAGAGGGTGAGAAAGAGAGAATGATGCAGGAGCTGTGGGAGAGGCAGAAGGCAAGGACAGCTGAGGTCCTGCTGAGGTAGAGGGTAAGCATGGGTGGTCCACTGACACAAGTTCTTCAAAATTGCATAATTTGGTCTAAACTAACCTTTCTCAAGTTCCATAACTTTCTCCCAAATTTTAGGGAAATCTGCCAAACTGGATAACTCATAATTTCCTCTTAAATAAATTGCGTCCACCTAGTAATGTATCACTATACTAACGTCCCAAAATTCTTGTGTTGGTACCCATAGTTATTTAAAAGAAGTTTTATCCAGTTTCATTGAGATATACTTGACATGAGGTATAAGTTTAAGATATACAGAATGCTGATTCGATTTACATATATCGTGAAATGAATACCAAGATAAATTTAATTAATATCCAACATTTCATATAGATACAAAAAAAATAAGAAAAAAACTTTTTCCTTGTGATGAGAACTCTTAGAATTTACTGTTGGCACCTTCCATGTATATCATGCAGCAGTGTTAACTAGAATCATCATGTGCTTTGCATCCCTAGTGCTTCTTCATCTTACAGCTGGGGTTGGTGCCTTTTGACCACCTTTGTCTAATTCCCCCCTCTCCCCACCACAGCCCTACCTGCAGTAACCACAAATATGATGTTTTTCTATAAGTTTGTTTTATTCGTTTCTGTATTTCTTTTTAGATCTACAGATGAGTGAAATCATACACGGTATTCGTGTTTCTCTGTCTAACTTGTTTCACCCAGCATAATGCCCTCAAGTCCATCCATGCTGTCTCAAGTGGCAGGATTTCTTCTCTTTTTTTGTGGCTGAATAATATTTTATCATATGTATATATACACACACACACATATATATACCACAATTTCCATTCATCTTCCTATGGACACTTAGGTTGTTTCAGTGCCTTGGCTATTGTGAGTAATGCTGCTATGAAGAGGATGTGCAGATATCTCGTTGACATAGTGTTTTAATTTCCTTCAGATATATTCCCAGAAGTGGAATTCCTGGGTTATATGGTAGTTCTGTTTTTAAATTTTTGAGGTGTCTCCATCCTGTTTTTTATAGTGACTTTACCAATTTCCATTCTCACCGACAGTGCACAAGGGTTCCCTTTTCTTCACATCCTCTCCAGCATTTGTTCCTCTTGATTTTTTGTTGCTAGCCATTCTAACAGGTATGGTGAGGCAATATCTCATGGTGGCTTTGATTTGCATTTCTCTGATGATTAGCGATGTTAGTGTTGAGAAAGAGATAATAGAATGAAACAATTATTTTTATATTTCTGTTTGTAATTGTTAGGGATAAATCAATAGAATATGCAAATAACAATAAATATGTATTTTTAACAAAGTCATGTAGACTCTTCTTTCATTATTTTAATAGTCCATATTTTTTCATTGAGAGATTAGGACTGAAGATTTACAACTAGAAAGTACAACTAGAAAATTAACTAATTACCTGTATTTTATTATGAGAGCTCTATATTCAGTTCAATGCAACACACTGTTAAGTACCTGTTGGGTTCAAGGTACTGTATTTACTAGTAGGGAGAGGAAGGAGTTGTACAAAATACAGGAAGCTTTTAACCGTGAAATGTTGTATAATGCTTGTACATAAAATAGCACTATTCCAAGTAATTTCAATCTCCAGTAGTCTGCACCTTTTCCGCAGGCGTGGAGGTAAATGTATGATCTCCAAATAGGTGTGTTTTCCCATCACGACTGACCTTCAGGTTTGCTTAAAGCAATCCTGCTGCTCCTGCTGCCTCACCTTTGTTTAATGAGAGCCATTTCCTAATGCCAATGTCAGGTTAATGGACTGAAATAGGAGAAAATCTAACGTATCTCTCCGTTTTACACCAGATTGCCTTTCTGCCTTGTGGCTTTAATCACTCAATCCTACTCACATCTGCCATAATAACAATTATGGGTTTTCTAGTAACTTCTTACCCAGGAGGATATGTCAGAGTATAGCAACATCTCCCACAGAAAGGAAGGGCAAATGTTTAATCTTTTTCCAGCATCGTAGGTAATAATTTTCTTCTGCAAACCCCCAAGGAATACTTCTTTTGGCTTTCACACCCACCATTCCCACAGGTCCATGGCTCTATCTGATTTACGTGTTTTCTTCTATCCTCTCTCTTCTGAGGTAAGTTTTAATTATGTAGACAAATTGTAAAAGTCCCTTTCTTCTTGTAAACAACTATTTCTTTGTTAATAGTAGATTTTGTTTAACTGGTTCCCTCCTATCTGAATCTTCTGGCACACACAGGAATTATCTGTTCATTGTTTAACTGTAGCATCAAGAGAAGAGAAAGCTGGCTTCTCTCCATAGCTTTCTTCAAAGGATTCAGCCTTGGAGTACCTCAAATTGCCAATCTCTTTCTGGAATTTTTTGTTGCATGTGTTTGGAAAGCCTATAATATTTTAGTTTTGAATCAATATAAGAACAAAGTATCACCTATCAAACAAGCATTATGATAATACTCTCAGTTCTACTTACTTACAAACTTCCTCTACTACCAAAGTTAAGAAATGTTTGAAATCCTCAAGAGACTTGTGACGATGTTAACCATTGCCCCTTCCTCAGGGGACTCAGAGAAGTGGATTAGAGAAAGCTTCTTAGGTAATGCTGACAAACACTGGTCTTACTCTGGCCCCTTCCTATAATAGTTAAAATATAAAGAAAACAATGTATTTACTGTGCAACTTTTTTGTTGTCGTTCTGCATAAATACTTTTAACTATTTGGTGAATTCTTTTTTCTAATCAGGAGATCACTGTACTACATTCACTTCTAATTCTGACCTCATAGGTTACCTTTGAAGCCCAGTGTTTGTGTGAAAATTGGTTCTGCCAAGAATAGCTAAATATTATCCTTTAACCAGCCTAGCAATTCCCCACAGCAGGTTTTAACTTTTACCTGGCACCTCACCAAACAACTCTTAAACAGGCTAAATTAATATTCTCCTAGAAGTTTTTGAGGCATATATAGAAGGGGAAAAAAAGAGAGAGAGAGAATTTTTAGACAAGGCAGTATGTGTTATGTCTTCACATTGAGGAAACATTTATTCACCTTATCCAAAGAGGAGGTGTGCTCTGTGGCCACGGAGCAGAGCCAAGGTCTTTGGCTTGCATTAGATACAAAGCTGTGACCTTGGCCTCATTAACCGGGCTAACTATGTGAGCTCATATTTGCTTTGCAGTTCGTGGGAAGAAGGGCTTCTTAACTCAAGTTTCAAGGAAGATTCATAAACAAACTGCTGTCTTATGCAAGATTTTGTGTGTATATTTATGTTTTTCTAAAGAAACATTTTACATTTTCATTAGGTTCTCAAAAATGGGTATGACTTTAAAAAAAGGTTAAGATTATACTAAATGAAATTGTTATAAAAGTCATTTCACTATTTCTTTAAATACAGTAAGCTTTTATTATAGAGGTAGATTTCTGTAATCTGAGATAGATTCTGTATTCCCATGTTATTGTGGGAGACACCTTTGAACTTTTAATATTTATCCTTCTATGCCTTTGAGATATTATAAATATAAATTGAAAAAATCTATTACTTTTGCATGAAAGGGAAATGATAGATTGTACCCACCATTTGTGAACTTTATTTTTAAGATATAAAGTGATTTTTCCCTTTATTCTATGAACATGTTTTCTAAAACCCCTCCTTCAACAATCCATTCTTGTTAGTCGTTTTTTAAGGTAACCTGAACCCTGCTTTACTCTTCACAATATAGAAGGGCTTAAATGTAGCCATGCTTCACCTAATTAAATGTTAGAGTGTTACTTATTAACTGTACATTCCTTAGATAAGGTAAAGGTATACAATAGAAAATTGCCGCTCTAGAGACACCTACTAGTCTCTTGTCTTGAGAGAGTGAACAGTTCATGTAAATCTTTGGTATTGTTGATATACAGCATATTTATACCATATTTGGGAAGAAATGTCATCAGTGAAGTAAAATGTGGATTTTAAAACAATTTTAGGTTACTTCATGGAATGAGCACTTAAGAGAATGAGAAAGGATTGAAGCTCTGTGGAAAAACAAATCATGCGGTCTTCAGAAATGAGGAGAAATGCAGCCATCTGAAATGGTCATGAACCCCAAACAAGTTTTCCTCTCGCTGCTGATATTTGGGGTAGCAGGGCTACTCCTCTTCATGTATTTGCAAGTCTGGATTGAAGAACAACACACAGGTAACACGTTGACTTTTTTTCCTATTTTAATTTTAGTGGTCATTTTCTATTAAATATGCTGTGATGCTTATGGATGTATAGAAAGTCATAATATTTCTAATAACAACAAAAATTAGACACAAACTGACCTCCCCAGCTCCTAGAAAAGGATGATTAAATGATTCTGTTGGGAATTTGCTAGGGAAAACCCTTGGAATTTCTGTTATCTTAGGCGGGAGCAACTTCAACCCATTAGCCCAGCAAGCACTATTTGTAGAGAATTTGTCTACTCAAATGTGTGCTATTTATCCTACTGCTGGCATGTCCAGTTAGCACTGAGCACAAGCCTAAAAAGAGCTAAATATACAGCAAACTCTCTCTTCTTATTCCTTACTCAAAATTGGTGTGGAAATTATTTAATACCTTTACTATAAAGCAGGGATTGGCAAACCTTTTCTGTAAAGGAATAGTGAAAAATATTTAGCATTACAGACCACGCTGTCTCTATCACAACTATTTAACCCTGCCAATGTATCACGAAAGCAGCCCTAGGTCACATGTAAAAAAATGGACCAGACTGTGTTCCAATAAAACTTTACTTATAAAAACAGGTGGTGGCCTGGATTCAGTCTGAAAGCAGTAACTTGCCTATCCTGCTTTACTTATCTTGTGCTTTCATCATTCGGTTTGCAGTTGCTGCTCATTGGAGACACTCGATTACTCTTAAAATGGACAATGTTTATAATAATAATAGGAAATAATTATGTTTATAATGATTAAGGAAAATGTTTTAGAACATCATATATATAGGTGTTGTGAAATTTATTTGTTTTCCATTAGTGAAAATAGACTATGGCTT
Source organism: Pteropus vampyrus (assembly GCF_000151845.1). NCBI lineage: Eukaryota > Metazoa > Chordata > Mammalia > Chiroptera > Pteropodidae > Pteropus > Pteropus vampyrus. The sequence goes on from NW_011888836.1 coordinate 1,600,361, forward strand.
ATGATTGTTAAAGGAAATAAAGTAAAAACAGAAGAATGATTTCTTGTTTCCAGTTGGGGCCTATTTTTAATTTTTTCTAGATATAAAGCCCTTAAAAATCTATTCTGAAAGATAATTCAATATTGAGTCCCAAATATGATCATTTAAAAAGTTGTTTCCATTTTGAAATACCTTTCTTTAATTAATCCTCATAAACACTTTGGATTTATTTAATTTATATAATAACCCTTGGGAAAAGAGTTTGCGTATAATTATTTTCTAGAGAATATGTGATATATTGGCAAGAGTAATTCCCATTACAATTTACAGAAACTATAATATTTTCTAAGTTTTCTGTATTACTGCAATAACTTATAATAGCTTATAATATTTACTGAAACCATCTGCGATAAAATATATAGGCTAATTCCTTCTGTAATACAACTCCCAGCATAGATCTTGTCACATAGTAAGCATTTAATAGGTGTTTGTTGATTCGAGTGAACAAAAGAATGAATGATAGATTGAAACACTAGACTACAGACCAAAATACAGCAGCAAAGAAGAAAAAAATCAAAGATATCTCATTATTGCAAGGTTGGCTAATAACATAGTCTCGTGACAAATTTCACCCAAAAAGTATCACGAGTCTCCAATATGCATCATAAAATATATTCATATATATATATATAGACTAATGGAAAAATGTTGTGACTTAGTAATGTAGTAAGAAAGTACATGATATATAATAATATATAACGTTATTATATTATATAACATTTTGCATGTATAATGCAGTTTACAAAATGTGTTCACAAGCATCGGAAGCTATCATTTATTAAGAGCTTAATAAGTGCCAAATATATGTAAACTTAATAAGTTTACATATATTTCCTCTCATCTTAATGATGTCTTACTAGGTATGATATTCTAAGTTTATAGATGAGGAAACTGAGGCTTGGACAGATCAAGAACTTATCCAAACCTCACATGTGTGGGCCCAGGGGAAATCTAGGACTTGACCCAGGTCATGTTGCTCTGAAGTCCATGCCTATTACCCTATTACTCATCATAGACCACAAATGAAGTAACTGAGACTCAGAAACTTTAAGTGACTTGCCCAAAGATACAAAGCTAAGAGTTTTCAAAGTATGACCCATGCCCAGGTTTTCCTACTTCTCATGAGCCTTAAAAGAGCCTTCAAACAAAAAAGTAGATGAGATAAACATATAATAAATGCCAAAGTATCAGTACAGGTGTTTTAAAATCACTGACTTGGTAAACCTAAGCTATTCACAGGTTCATAGATGTGTAAACTCTTCTGCAAGTTGGATTCTTAATTGAGTTCATAATCTTACCAAGTGGGGAATTATTTTTCCCATTTAAGATGGGCTGGTGAAACATTTACCATTTATTCTCTTAATTTTTATTTGTAATTTGCTAGAAGTACTTTATCTGATTCTCGATATATCTTAAATGCATTATATACTTTTTCACAATCTACTCATGACAATGAGTATAAGTGTTAGAACTAGGATAACTATTTTTCTGAATGAAAGGTTTACTATTCTTCAATAAGACTTCTAGCTGGAGTTTTGCCTTAAACCATGCTAGTGCCGCATGTTGTAATTCTGTTGTTTTTTATATCCAGGGTCCTATGTATTTTATGGGTTTCAAATAACATCAGGAGCACTCAGGCATTTTAAAAGGCAGTCTCTTTTTAAATCAGTAAATCTTCAAATGTGGGCTTTGATGTTAAATTAAAAATTGAAAAATCTGTCTTTTGGACACTTTA
>NW_011888836.1:1602384-1655656 GCF_000151845.1 Pteropus vampyrus
TTAAGTTCTTTTCATAACTTTTATTTGAGGCCGTTCAAATCTAATAAATATGGACTATTTTCTATGCTTGCCTTCCTAAGTTTCCTAGGTTCTTCTGTTAAAATATCTTAGAATTACAAAAAAAAAAAAACTTTAAATACGCTCTGATATGCTAGTAAAATATGAATACATAAGATTTTCTGGAGGTGAAGAGGAAAAATGTCTGACAGAGAAATTAAATTCTATCCAATTACACAACAGAGAGTTCCATAGTAACATCCATTTTTCAATATCATCATCAACTAATTTATGCATTTCTTTGTGTTAATTTTCAGTGTGTGATGTATTATTAATTTTATTTTGTATATTTTTTTTCTAGTTGTTAAGAGTACAAATTTTACATTCAGTGGAATCTTGGAAATCTCAGATCTACTTGTTAGCTGTGTGACTCTGGACAAATTGGCCTCTCTAAGCCTCAATATCGTCATCTGTAAAATGGGAATAGTAATGTTTTCTATACAGGGTTGCAGTAAGGATTAAAGGAGACAATGCCTGCAAAGCACTTAACATGGTGTCTGGCAAGCAGTAGTGCACAATGAATGTGAACTGTTATTATTATCCTAGAAATTATGCAGAACATCTGCAGACTTGCTTTTTCTGAGTTATCGCAATTAAGACTCAGCCACAATTCAGGAAAACAATCCCAAGTTTGTGCCTTGACTGATTGAGAAACAAAAGAAGGCTCTGGTTAAATTGGGTGGGAGAATCTAACTGGTACAGAGCCATTGTGATTTATAGTGTAGAAGTTGGAAGGGGAATGATAGGATTCAGTACAGAGAGGAGAGCCAGCATCCAGGAGGATCCCATGTCCATACAAGCTGCTGAAGATCAGAGTATTCCTTCATTCAACAATGATTTTTAAACACTTAAAGACCAGAGGTGCCAAAACTGTGGTGAATACAGAAATACAATACAGGAGCAGATATAATCCCTGTTCTCAAGGAGACTATAGTCTCACGGATTGTAAGGGAGAAAATGGTCTTGAGTCCAGGCCAAGGCATTGGTATAAAGGGACAGTCCATTGTGACAGAAAGGAGACAGGTCCTCCATTATGAGGCAAAATAATGAGTTTGGACCAGGAGAAATAACCCAATCACTTTTCAGTGAAGAAATTGCTGAGCAGATAGAAGCACTGGGAGAAGTGGTATAGGGTGGGGGCAGGGTTGCAGGCACAGAGGACCAACTAGCTTAGAACAGAACAGATATATCTATGAGAAAGAGGCACTAATGAGAAGGGCCAATTCAGGATAAATCACAACACTGGGTCTTTTATCCTCCAGCTACTGTTAAATAGGCCAAATAACAAGACGTGTGGCACATAACTGTTTTGTGTGTGCAATATGACAGGGTTAAGACCCAATCATAACAGAATCTCAGCTTTAGGAAAGAATGTCAAGGTTATCTTGTACACCACTTATTTTTTTAAATTTTTATCCAATTACATCACTCCCTGTTTAAAACTTTCCAGTGATATCTCATTCTCTTTAACAAAAGCTTTTATCTGGGACCCACAAAACTGTGTCAGGTATAAGATGTCACCTGCCTTCATAGCTTCATCCTCTGTTCTCTTGAGATGCTTCAGGCTTGGCCTCTCCCTCTGTCTAACCAAGCCCTTTGCCAACTCAGTGCTCTCATAGTTTTCGAAGCTGGGATTCTTTTCTCCCAGCTGTCTCCTGTCAGGGCTTAGCTCCATGTCACTGACTTTAATCACCCCCACAGTCAATCAGTCACCTTCCCTGCCCCCCACCTTATTTATTTCTGTCAGACATATGATCTGTTGATTTAATTATCTGTTGATTTAATTTTCTGTTTATTGTCTGCATCTGTTATTTTACAAACTACATTAGGACAGAGATTTTGACTGTATCACTTACCTCGGTGTCCCCCTTCCACAGTGTGGAACATATGTATGGTAGATGCTCAATATTGTATGGGTCAATAAATAATGTAATGACTCGGTTTTCCACCATCCAGACAAATGACTACGTGGACTGTGTTTGAATATTTCTGGGAATAAAGAATCCACAACTCCCCCAGGCATCTGCTCAAATACACAGCCGGCTCCATATTTTAAGCCGGAACTTGCTTCCTTGTGCTTACTCGTCCTAGCTGTAGTCCTGGCACTATATGAGTCTCATCCTTCTTCCATAGCATGGCCTGATGATTTTCATGGTGAATGAAATTTCAGATTTTTTTAACTACTTCATAAAAAGACAACCTAGGTCACTCTCCTCTGAACCTAACACTCACTCTATATTCCTTTAAAAATATGATATATTCTATTCTTGTATGAAAACTATATTAGAAATACATGTATGTAATAAAATCCCCTATCAAGTAGTGAAGAGTTGTGTACACAATTTTAAATATACAAAGTAGTAAAAATCAAATAGATCCCGCTGAATAGCTTGTTATTTTTTTTCTTGAGATTTTCCAGAATCATTTAGTCTCAACTGAAATAACACTTGCATTTACTCTACATCATAAAAATCTATCTAAACTTCTGGATGTTTTTATTAAGGACCAATAATTCTTATTATTTTATTATTTTAAATAAATTAACTTATTTAAACTAAAAACAAAAATAGTTCACCGATTTCTCCTATCCCACACTATCCACCCTCTAGCATACACCAATCTATTCCTGGTATCTATGAACCTGATATTTTTTTTTTAATTAAAAAAAAAATTTAAGATTCCACATAAAAGAGATCATACAGTATTTTTCTTTCCCTGACTGATTTATTTCACTTCATATAATACCTACTAGGTCCATCCACGTTGGCACAAATGGCAAGATTTCATTCTTTTTTATTGCTGAATAATATTCCATTGTGAATGTATACCATAATTTCTTTACCCATTTATCCACTGATGAACATTTAGGTTATTTTTATATCTCGGCTATTGTAAGTAATGCTGCAGTGAACATGGGAGTACATATATCTTTTAGAGTTAGTGTTTTCATTTTCATCAGATAAATACTCAGAAGTGGAATTGCTAGATCATATGGTAGTTCTATATTTAAGATTTCCAGGAGCCTCCATACTTTTCTCCATAATGACTGCACCAATTTACATTCCCACCAACAGTGCACAAGGGTTCCCTTAGCAACACTTGTTATTTCTAATCTTTTTGATAATAGGCATTCTAACAGACGTAAAGTGATAGCTCCTCCTGGTTTTGATTTGCATTTTTCTTGAAGATTAATGATGTAGAGCATTTTTTAATGTATCTATTGGCCATCTGTATGTCTTTGGAAAAATGTTTATTTAGATCTTCTGCCCATTTCTAAAATCTGTTTGTTTTCCTATTGAGTAGTATGAATTCCTTATACATTTTAGATATTAGCCAGTTATCATATATATGATTGGCAAATATTTTCCCCCATTCAATAGGCTGACTTTTTATTTTGTTGATGGTTTCCTTTGCTGTACAAAAGACTTTTAGTTTGATGTAGTGCCACTTGTTAACTTTTGCTATTGTTACTTTTGCTTTTTGTGTCAGATTCAAAAAATCATTGCCAAGACCTACATCAAGGAGCTTATCAACTATGTTTTCTTCTAGGAGTTTCATGGTTTCAGGTCTTACATTCATAACTGGTATATGTAAGAATTATATTAGTTATAGTCCTGCCTTTTCAAAACTCGCTGTCAACAATCCAGGCTCTATAGAACTCTGATCCTGGACATACTTGGCTCGAAAAGTATGTTCTTTTTGGTCAGTGCTATAAACTTTCTGTAGGTCAGGGTTTTGTTTTGTTTTGTTTTGTTTTGTTTTTTTTAGGCAAGGCAACCTTTGCTTGACCTCATAGATTGCAAGGACCTTGTCAGCTTACAATCCCGTTTTTTAATTATTTTTTACACCTATAGCACCTGGTCTTCCTAGGTGGTCTCCTATCCAAGTACTAACCAGGCCTGATCCTGCTTAACTTCTGAGATCAGATGGGATCGGGCTTGTTCAGGGTGGCATGGCAGTAGACTGTAAGTAAAGGTTCTATTCAAATCCTACATGCTATTATCAAAGGCAAGATAGCCAAAGCAGATGGCTACTTTTAATTTTTTTTCTTTTGCAAAAACACAATAAACACCAGTAGACCCAGGTTATATTTTAACCCTCCTGTGTCTGTATGAAAGTGAAAGGTAGTTGCTACAAGGCTCTGATTTTTGACAAAGTAAAGCCACCTCATCACTTTTTCTTAGACAATTGATTCAGGACCTCATGAGCAAACTGGCCTCCATGTTTTAGTATTACTAAGGAGATTTCATCTTGCTTTTTTTCAAAATAAGTATATTTTGTGCCATATAAAGTTTTGCTTCTAGACTGGATTGGTATAATTCTTTTCTCTTGAAGCTTTCTGATGAAAACGAGTATTTTTTCCCTCCAAAATCAGGCTATTTATTCTGATTGTGATGCTGCTATATTGAAATTCTATTTTCTCCCAGGGGAGCTTTGTATATCTGAACTGGAGCCACTTGTAACATGAAGGACTTTATGCTTACTATCAATCATATACTGAGGAAAGTAAAATTATTTTTCTTTAAAAAGTCACTCATTTGAGTTATTTCCTCTGATTTTGATGAGGGTAGCAAGCATCTTTTTTTTTAATCAAATGAACATGTGCTTCCTCTGCTCCCCTCTGGACACCGCCATATCATATCTTCCTTTTACCTGATTTTTTCGATCTCAGAGTCTCTCTTCTTTTCCAGGAACAGGTTTTCCTTGGCTGTCTCCATTGCTGGCTTTTTCTTATCCTTCAGGGAACAGCTTAAATATTACCTTCCTTTAAGATCATGTGTAGATATCCTTTGATGTTTTCTCTCCTGATGCCTGTTTTATTATTTCAAAAAAATTACTTTATGGCACTTATTTCAATTTGTAATCATTCTTTTTGTTTCCTTACGTATGGTCTACTTGTCTTAATAAAATATAAGCTTCTCAAAGACAAAGAACTTTTATGTTGGTCACTGTTCTAACTCCAGCTGCCCTCCACACTTCCAGGTTCCAATTTCAATCTTCATTTCACTATGTATGCTCAGTTCCCTCCAAATTCAGTATTTCTTATTATACATCCAGCCACCTATAACTTGCTTCTCCCTGTGGACTCTGTCTTAACTGTCTACCCTAGCCTTCTGAGTCTCGCATATTCCTGGGTGCTGGTGCCTTTGCCCCATACTGCAGAAGCCATACTACTTAAAGTGTAGTAATGGATGTCAAAGTTGTTTGAAATCTTCTGACATTGGATAATGTGCGGTGGCCAAGCTTTGCTACAGAGTTGATCCAATCAACATAGATTTTTTTTAAAAATCTAGTAATAAGTTGAATGCATTTGTTCTCCAAATGTGTTTTGAGCACATGTAAATAGTAACACTATTGCTTCAGCTCTGCACTCGCCTTTCTTGAGGTTGCCACTCCCTGCCTCCATTTCTTTTGGGGGCTGATACTCCTCTCCCACATCTACCCAGCAACTCAGAATGCAAAACCCAGCAGAAACCAACATATTGCAATGGAGTCCTTCATTAGATCTGTGGGCAGGCACCTGGCCAGTGCTAAGCCCATCATTCATAGCACACCACACATCACTGGTCACAGTGAATTACTAGTCCGAGGAATGAGTGGCTGATTCAAGCTTGGTCAGTGATTCCCTTTCTTGGGATTTTGGTTTTTAATACCAGGAGAATGGGCCTGAGTGCCTGAACTATATGATGCAAAACTCAGGATCTTATGAGGCTGTTTCCTACGACATTGGCCAGACTAGCTGAAGATAAGAGGCCAAAGAGAGAGGAGAAAAGCAGTTGAGAGGAGAGAAGTAGAATCATGGAGCGAGCCTCAGCAAGTGTTTGGGTTCCTCTGTCAGCTTCTCCCAAGCTTCAGTTCTGTTCCTGACTGGATGGTGTATTTACAATGGCTTGTAGGGGCGTGAAAATTTTCCCTCTTCCCTTCTCAGCCTGGTCTAATATTAAATTGGCATAAGACAGATTAACAGGAGAACAACAAATTTAATTTTATATCTATTGGAGCCCCATAAAAACATAAGACTCAAAGAAGTGACTAAGGCAAGAAGCTTTTATAGCTTTTAAACAAAGAAATAATAAATTTGTGAAGAATTGACAAATAAAGGGGTTAGAGCTTGAGATAGTAAACTGGTAGAGAAGTTACAAGGTTTGTTTATATAGCCTGGACACTAAATTCACTATCTGTAGTGATAAGGATGCCTTTTTTTCTCCTGGTACAGGGAGGGTATATTTCAAATGGGAGATTTCTCTCTTTTTCAGAGAGACAAAGGAGGGTCAGATTATCCTTCTTGCACCAGCTGTTTCTCAAGTACTTTTAATTCAAAATAATCCACATGCCAACATGGAATATTTGGGGGTGAACTCCTACAGGCTCAAGTCGGGTTTCTATCACCTGCATCCTAAACAGTTCTAACAAGTACAGTCTGGCTCTCATTTCTTAATCTTTCTCATCATCATCATTAAAGAGCCCTCTTTCTCAAAGCAGAGTTACTAGAGCTTAGAGGAGCCTCAGAAAGGACTCCATTAGCTTTATTTATCACTTAGAGTAGTGTAATAGGGCAAATGACCCAGAAAAATTCTCCTTCGCTGTTTTTGATTCATTTTACACAATGGCACAAGGTGCTGCTTTGTACGCTGCTATGCCCTAGCACTTAACACAGTGCCTGGCACAGAGTAGACACTCAGTAAATCTTAACTGAATAAATCAACCCCCACCAAAAAATAAGCTCAACTTTCTAAAGCTAATGAAGACAGGTGAGGCTGGTACCTAACCTTGGATTTTTCAAAAGTTACAGTGATTGGTTTGGAGGGGATATCCTGAAATGTCTTCCTTGAGGTTAGCAATGTGTTACTTGGAGAGGCTTATTTTTTCATTTTTCTATGCTTTGCTTTTGACAAAGGCTGGATCATCATTTAGCAGACATGTTAGGAAAAGTCGAAAATTGAATGAAGAATTGCATAAAATGACCTTTTAAGGTTTCTTATAGTGTTGAATTCCCTATGGCTATCTATGATTGTGTGTCTAGAGGAGATATTAATAAATAAATAAAGACAGTCTTCGAAGCTCTCCATTTTGGAGGCAGTATTTTGTAGTGGGAAGCACTGAGCTCTAGATACCAACTTCTAGTCTGTTTTGTGTCCTTGAACAAGTTGATTAATCTCTCCAGATTCTGGTTTCTTTTCTTCTCTGACTGCCATTACCTTGTTCTTCTCAGGTAACCACCATCAAACATAAATTTGATGTTTATCACCACATTCCTGTGCATATCTCTATAATTTTCAACACTTATATTCCTTTTTTATATGTTTAGCCTTATATAAAAGGTGTCTATCTGTATATACCCCTTTGCAACTTATTTTTTCAGTCAACGTTAGGTTTTTGAGATTTACTTACATTGATATATGTAGCTCTAATTTGTTCACCTAACCGCTATATATTTCAGTATGGGAATATGCAGCAATTTATTCGTCCAATTGACACACCTTAAAGTCGCTTCTAGTTTTTTTGCTATTGCACACAATCCTGCTAAGAATATTCTTGTATAATATCTTTGTTCACCTGTTTAAGAGTTTCTATCAGGGGTCAAATTGCATGTTCTTTAGAATAAACGTCAGCTTCAAGATTCTATGATCCCACATTATATCTTCTCCTCTGCTCACGTAAATCAAAATTAGGACTTCTTAAAACACATGTGTTTAATGAGAAACCTAGTAAAACAGATAGAGAAATATTTATTTGGATACACACATTTCCATTAAGATTTATGGAAAGAAAGATACAAATATAAAGCACTGAACCTGCTCTCAAAGTGCTTCTTGCTTTATTGATATGTCAACAGGCTAATTAACAGTTCATTGAGAATCGATTAAAATAATTACCAAATCATTTGTGTGAACTTTGAGTATGAGTGTAAAGACCTCACTCACTAAATAATTCATGGTGATAGGCAACTCCTGTTAGCCAGTATTGATTCATTATGCAAAACAACCTGATCCAAACTCTCTGAATTTCCTAAGAAAAATAAACTCTTCTAAATGCCAAAGCATGATCTAGTCTCAGCCTCCTTCTGTTACAGAGGAGCAACTTAAAGGCTTAAAATTACATAGCCAATAAGTAACAAAACTGGCACTAAAACATGATTCCTGATAACTGCCTGTTTCCCTCACAGTGCTCTTCCTTTTCTGTTCCTCCTGGCTTCCCTTCTTCTTGAAATACAAGGGGATTCAGGACACTTTTGAATTATTGGTTTGTTTCCTAAAGCAGCTTGAACATAGCCGTTTCAAAACCCAGTTGAGAAGTTAAGCAACCAGATGCGTCACCAGGGGCAATGATATGGTTTCTGTTCTCCAGCTGAAAAATCTGTACAGAGAAGAATTTACTATTGCAACAGCTCCAGACTTCAAAAGAACATTCAATAGTACTGAACCAATGGCTTTGGGAAAACTTACTCTGTGATTTTCTTTTCAAACATACCTTTGAAGAGTAATTCAAGCAACTAAGATGTTTGTTGAGAAGTTTCATGGTATACAGTTCACCACAAATTAAAGAGGAATAAAACTTGAAAGGAAAATGGATTGTTTTTAAATAAAAGAACCTTAGTTTTCATTAAGTGTTCTCTATGTTATGTTCCCCTAGTCACAAATTACCAACTTTTATATTGAGTTTTATATATGGTATTGAAAGTAAGTATTTTTGTGCTAATCCAACAGACAAAATTACTCTCTAGTCTCCCCTTGCCAATTCTCAACCTCTCAGCACCATCTCTCACATGTGAATCAGCCTAGGTTTTAAACATTTGCTTACGTGTCTGCCTTCCCAAATGGCAGCCCACTGAGGATCAAGACCACAGTGTCTGGAACATGGGAGACTCCAAAAAAGAGTTAAATGAAAAGAAATGGGGAGAGACGCCCGAGACAGGGAACAGCTGTTTACCCAGGACTCACTCACAATGTACCAGTCTTTGGTGTGGTCACAACCTCCTAGGTCTATGAGCTTTGTAGCTCTACATGTTTCATTTTGCCTCTTCTGAAGAATTAAACAACTTTTGGGCTACTAATCGGACTAAATAGACAGTCACATAGAGATATATGTATAACCCAGAAATCATTTCATTAACAATTATCATATTAATGGAGTTGTATCTTTCCAGTAGTTAGAATAACTGTATGCACTGGCCATTCTCCCCCACTTTCCTAGGCTCAGGGTGTTGGGGGAAAAAAATGTACTCTTCTTGAGGTCACTTAATCAATTTAGACTATTCTTGTGAGAATGTTTTGCTCAGGTCATAAAGAAGCCTCATAAATTAACTGTTTCAGAAAATATCACATTTCATGGTGTTATCCTTGAAGATCAGTCTGGCTGTCTGTTTTTCTATCTGGCAACTGTAGACTGTGATAGAAAATTACAAGAGACAGATTGGTACCGGGATAAATAGGTGGACCCTTAATGTTGCCTGGCAATTCCATGTTCCCTATTGAGCTTTTTCGCTACTGTTTTCCAAAGAGACAATTTCTGGAATGTTACTTTCTCAGTGCCCCAAGCATATCTGCTCCCCCGTGTCTCTGTGGATCACCTCTCTGCCTATTTCACAGAAAAAAAAGAGCATCAAAGAAAACCCTGAGTTTCCTTCTAACAAAATACAGACTTACCTGCTTCCACCCCAGATCTTATTCTTCTCTCACCTACTGTTTCCTCCTCCTCCATTTTCTTTTTCCTCCTTCTCACTCTCATACTCTGTCTCCCAAAGGGTCTGCTTCCTTAGCGATCTTACCCATCTTCTATTTCTTCTCTTCTCTCGATCTTCATCTCTTTCTCTATCATTTCCTTGTATCTGAATTTATACATGGTTCAATATTAGCTGTCTAAGAACAAATACCCAATTCTTTCAGCCACTTTTTCTCTTTCCCAATCTATCTATTTCCTCCTCTTTAATGTCTTTAAAAAATCTTGCATAATCACCATCTCCGCTTATTACTCTCTACTCACCCTCCCCAACTTATATCATCAGTCTTTTCTCATCAACTACTGGTTTTGTTTCCTCCAATAATTTTTCTACCATTAAATCCAGTAAATCCTTCTCCATCCTCATCTTAGTTCTCTGCAACATTAAATACTAGAGGTCTCTTAAATGCCACTTTTCTTGATGTCCATGAGGACAGACTCTTCCAGCTTTTCTACTCTCCTCTGCCTGCATTCTCACTTCCCTCTGCAGACTACTTTGTTTCCTTTTCTCGTCCCTTAGATGTTGATGCACCTCAGAAGTCTCCCCTTGACCCCCTTCCCACTTGACATGCTTTCCTAGTATGATCCCATGTGTAGAAACATGATCTCTCACAGGTCTCTTTAGCACCGTCTGCTCCCTGGGCATCTGTACACCCATTGAATGTCTCCATATATTCCTTTAGCTCAGTAGGTACAAAGCTAAACTTATCATTTTTCTCTGAAGTCTGTCCTATTTCACTACAAAGGCAGTAGCCCCACTTATAGACCTCGTTTCCATTTGATGCCTCCGTTTTCTCTTCCCTCCTCCTGCGTGGAGCTCTTCTTGCCCCATTCCTCACCCCAACGGCTCTCAGGACAAACCTGAAGTTCATAAGTTGTCTGTCAAGGCACTTTATGATATGATCTCTACCTAACTCTCCAGCTCATTCTGGCCACATTGCTCGTGCTGCCCTTACCCTCCAGCTGTACTAAATTTCTTCCAGTTCCCTGAACTGGCCATTGAGTTTCTCAGCCCTAGGCCCCTGTAGGTGTCTCTAGAAGCATTTTCTGTGTCTCAAATCTATAAGTTACCTCTCCTATGTACTTCCTGTACTTCTCTATGAAATCACTCATGATGATGAATTGGAGTTTTTGTTAATATGCTCATCTCTTAACCCACCAGGCCATGAGATCTATGAGGGTAGCACTATTGCACCCCCTGTGCCTAACGCATGCTTTCTTTGGCTATGATGGTTAGGATTTTGCTAACTCAATTTGAAAATATTAAGTTAGAAATCTTGGAAAAGATATACAGGGATATGCCTTCTCTCTTATGTGTGTGTGTGTGTATATATATATATATATATGTCAACCTCCTCTCCTGACTTGCAAAACCGTGAAAATGATTTATATCAGTGTCTATGAGAATCCACGACCATTTTTCATGGAAAGAAAAGTGCATGATTCTACTCTATCATGGTGACATACTTTTGCAAAAGTTCTTTATAATGCAATATTTTAGTGATAATGTGGTTAAATTTTAGTATAATATAATTTTCCGGTTTACCTCTGTAATAAAAAATTACTTAAGTTAGTTATTAAATTTCTTTTACGCAGAGCCTTCACTTTTCTTATTTTCTCAATATTACCCTTCTGAAATTTCTTTGTTTTCCAGAACATTTTAAACTCACTTGGGTAGTTCGTCTGTGTGGCCCACAGTGCAAAACTGTGTGCACGTTATCAGTGATTTCTAAAAGCCCATAAGGAAGTATGTGGGGGCAGAGTGAACATACATCAGTGACATAGACAGCCATCATCTCAGGAAGGTTCCCATTTGTTTGGACCCATCTCAGAGAAAGAACAAAATACATCCTGTGCAAATACCATTTTCTTCTTTTCTAATGACATTTAACTGTTGTGTGGGTGGCTGCTGGCCGCATACTCAGTAAAGAATCTTGGTAGAGAGAGAATTTTCCTCATTAATTTTTCAAAAATTAAAAAGACCAGAAATTGACATTGAAAATGGTTCATAAGTATTCGGAGAAAAAGTAATAAAAAGGCAAAATATCCAGCTTTCCATGCTGTGGCCATGCACTAAACATAATACTTGTGGAAATGCCTAAATAGACTCTTCATAAAAATGTCATAATGATAAATGTAGAATCCAGAATGCTTATCAGGTATTGTATGAGTAAAGTCACAATTAATAGTTATTTGCAGATGAAAAACAATAGACATAAATATTTATATATTTTATGGTCCTAGAACAGCTTTCAAATGACTTTTATAACCAATTTATTATGAATTATTAGTTCATATAAATTAGGCTCACACAATTTTGCATTTCTTATAATATGGAATACTTAAAAATAGGAATAATTTTTATTGTAAGATATTCTCAAGTGGCTTCTTCATGACCCATTGTATTATAATTAGCTAAGAAATACATTTTTAGTAACACTAAGAAAAATTCTCGGTCTTAAAACTTTTTTCATATGCAAAAAGCCAAAGAATGTCTAGTAGCAAGTGAAACAAGAATAGCAACCAGCTTTCATACACTCAATAAACCGATGTGGATTTTACTAAGCCATCTTTTAAGTCTGCTCAGGAGAGAGAAAAATCCATAAAGCAGTCAGGCTGCTTATGATCACGCTGCCAGAAATACACAGTAAACAATGAAATTGCCTCCGAATTTTGGACTCAGAATTTTATGATTGACATTAAGGGTCAGTGCCTGCATTTTAGATCCATCTCCAGAAGCAATTCAATAATCAACAGAAATCAGAAGTCCATTCACTGAACCACTGGCAGAAAATTAGGTAGAGACTCCCAGTTTGCTTTGGATCAAAGGTATGTCTAAAAACCTAAAGCTAAGGAAAAAGACATTAACTGCAACCTGGAAATCCCATATCCAAAAAGAAAGATGCTTTATTTTTGGAACGAGATATAAAGAGTTATGAGTAATCTACAATAGATGAGAAAATGGTGATATACTTAAATGGAAAACTCATAGCGAAAGAAAAATTTAATAGATTTTAATTCTATTTCTCATTCTTCTGAAATGTTTCCCATCAACTAGATTGAGCTTGTAATGGCGGGTGTGCATTTGAAAAAATTCGAATAAATTCAAATTCTGCAAAGGCAATACCATGGAAACTTAAATATCATAAGTCTTTCTTAACTCACAACAACAGGTAGGCAGCTTTTCTCCTAGGTATCTCCTGCATTTAAATTTCATGTTCTCTGTTTACAATAGGCAAGAGTCAAGTTATCTTTGATTTCTGCCAAGATGCCAAGTTTACTCAGCTGATGCTGGATTCCAGAAGGCAAAGAGCCTTCTTCCCTGAAGCAATTTCTGATTAAGAAGAAAATGAGATCTCAGGTGTATTTTTAGCATCTGGAATTCTTAAATATTCATTTATTCAGTTTTGACTTTGAGAACCCTTTGGGTTGTTATATTTGTGTGTGTGTACAGGAAGTAACACTACTACATGAATCATTATATTAACTTCAAACAATTGTGTTGCCATTCCTTCCAGAAAGCTTCTTTGTAAGGCTCACATAGCTTCATAAGGGCATACATCTATCCACATTTATATTCTCTGAATATTCATGAGAGTCACTGATGGCCAAGGACTGCGGAGAGTAGAGAAGATTCTTGAGAGCAGATTTGTAAAAATGTGACAGGACAATATTTCATCTGCCTAGCCCAGCCTGAAATGCACAGATCCAAGCTTTTCTATGGTGGTGGTGGTGGTAGTGGTTTTCAAAGAGTAGCCTCGTGACCAAACTCTGGCTATCTTTTCTGGTCTTAACCGATCACATTCTTGATATCAGTGTGTAAAAGTGGCCTTTTCTGTTGTCACAGTATATTTATGTCTGCTTTGGAGCAAGCTGCTCACCAGCAATTCTGAGAACTAATAGATTGTCCTGAGGGAATGAGTAAATCTTACCTTGTTCCCCATTACGTCTTAGAACTCTCCAGACTTCTCCCCTCTTTTTGTCCTGTTTCTGTAGAATTTAACTTAACACCAGATGTGATGTTCTGTCTTTATGGTATTATGGACTGTCTTTTTCTACAAATGTAAATTTCTGTTTTTAAAAAAAAAGAACCACAGAATTCCCAAAAACCAGAGTGCTACAGCCTTTTACAGGGTGACTGAGCTTTGGAGAATAGGAAATAATCAGACTCGTGGGGATTAATGGACACTGGCTCTGAAGTGACACTAATTTCAGGAGACCCAAAACGTGACTGTCAGAATAGGGGTTTTTTTTTGTGGGGGGGAGGGGATAGGTTCAGGCAGTGAGATGATCAATGGAGTTTTTAGCTCAGGTCCTTTTCACAGTGAGTGAGGTCATCCCCATACCTTTCTTGTGGCTATTTCCCCAATGCCAGGATGCATAATTGGAATGAACATACTCGGTAACTGGCAAAATCCCCACATCGAGGATTCTGAGAAATATGTCCAATGCAAGAACTTTACCTGACCTATATGTTATTTCCTAGTTGATGTATATTTTAGAGAGGGTGATAATCACTGATTAGCGCCAAGGAAACTCACTAAGTGGCTCTATGGCCCTGGCCAAAGCCTTCAACCCACCTGCATGTGTCTCCTAACCTGAAACACAAGGAAGTTATGATAAGTGTTCAAGTTTCCTTTTCGGTTCTAAAATGCTGATATTTTCATTCACTTATGACTTGTTTCTTTCAGCATTTTTTTCCCTCGAGTAGTCAAAATGGAGATATATTGGGTTCATATTTATTTCCTCTGTGTTATAACCAAATAAAGATAGCTTGGCACCCCTGCACACTTTTTGTGATCGATTGTACAATAAAAGTTGAAGTTTTCCTACACTCCTTTGCTTTCACATGCATCAAATTTGCCTTTACCTCCTTCTCTTTTGCAGCCTCACCTCTTCATTTTGGTTCTTACTAGCTTGACATGAAAAATATGCATTAGTAAGTCTAATGGATAATTACATCAAAGAGGGAGGGAAATTATCTAAATTTCAAATTCGGATTAATTACCTAAGTCTTAACCATAACTAGCATAACATAATGACTTTTTTCTTCAACTTATTTTTATTGTTCTGCATATGCCAGGCTGATTTTCATTCATTTTTAATACTCTTTGTAACTGCATTCTAGTTTGTATTCAATGTAGCTTTGACTAAAGTTCTACTCAGAATAGAACACAACATTATATAGCTTTAATATAAGACAAAGACTCTTACTAAAGTTTATTAGGGTGATTTTATTTACCAAATGGGACAGGACCACTCTTATCTGGTGTCATATCTCAGCAATGGCAAAATTTCTGAGCAGTTCTGGATAGTAAATCAATTTTTAAACCCTTTTATGAGGAACATTTGCTCTTCAATAATTATAGAACATAGAGAGCTAAGGCAGTGGCAATCCTGCCTTCAGGATGATAACGTTTACACCTCTGCATTTGTGTCTCTGGGTTGTTAGAGGGAAATAACCTCAGCCTTTTCTCAAACACAACTTCGCAGCACCCTAGAATAATCCATATTGACTACAAATATCTCAGTAAAACACCCAAAGGAATTGTACAGAACTCCGCGTTTTAAGTAACAGAAATTCATCGTCAGATATGTTAAACCAATAGATAAATATGTAGAGACATTCCACAAGAGACTTTCTTCGCATAGCCCAGTCCCTGGGAAATCCACAGTGGTTTGGGAAATGGCTGGATCTAGCGTTCCAGTGATATCATCATCGGGACTCTTTCCATCTCTTCTTCCTCTCTTGGCTTTGCTTCATCTGCAGTGTCATTCTCAGCAGGCGCCTGCATTTGATGGCAAAGATAGTCATGGGCTTTTATCCAGGCTTTTATCACCTTTTGTGACAGCAATTGCAAGAAGAGACCCCTTCCTCCCCTGGTGCCCATATCAATTACTGAAAAAGGACTCCGATTCATCCTGCTAGGGTCTTTTGCTAACCTATGTACCAGTTGCCATATCCTTGAATATAAGTATTCTGACTGGTCAACCTGAGTTACAGACCTTCACCTGTCTCACAGAAATATCGTCTGACAATTGACAGTCTCGTGCCAATTATAGGGGTGGGAAGCATGGAGGCAGAGCTGCAAAAGAAGGCATGAAGTCAGGTTTTAATATCTGTGATACCACATTCGACCCTGCAGTGGTAGAGTTGCCCAGCTCTTAAAGAAATCAGAACCAGAAATGAGTCAGTGGGAGCTCTCCTGTCTTTGGGACAACCCTGAGTTTTTAAAGTCCCTAGAACTGGTATTTCCTACAGTGGTTGTGTCCCTATCCAAATACGTTACATGAAATCAGAATTCTCTACCTCTTTTTATATTCACAACAATCATATAGGATAGGTACCATTATGATTCTCATTTTACGGTTGAAACTGAATCACAGAGTGGGTAAGTAACTTGCTTATGGGCACACAGCTAGTAGAGGAACAGGGTTTCCCAGTCCTTTTCAAATTATAATCACCTGAAAAGCTTTTCTTTTTTATTTTTAATGTGGATTACCTGAATCTTACCCTGGGACATCTCAATTCAGTGCTTCTGGAATTGGTTACGAGACATAATGGTTTCTCAGATGGCCAAAGTTATTCCGTTGAATAATCCAAGCTCAAGAGCCTCTGATCTTGAGAGTAAGAGGAAGCTGAATGTCAAATGGCCAGAGGATTTAGTTATGGGATCCACAAGAGTAATAGGATAAGAATTAAAAAATATATATTTGATATAATTGTGACAACCTGGTCACAAAAATCTGGTCCCATTATATCAGGAAAAGGGCATCTGGGAAGAGGATATGTGGTAGCGCACTCCAGTGTCTCCCTCAGTCTCTCCTTTCTTTACCTGTATCCAAAGTTTACTCTTAATACAAGCAACTGTTTCCTCTGTCAGTTATAGTGAAAAAATGTTTTATCTTCAGCTAACAAACATTTTTACTAGTGTGGAACGTAAAACTTTAAACTTCAGGGTGATTCTGAACGCTGTTTCTTCTGCTTGGAATAGTCTTGCCCATCTCCTCGCTTAACTCCTACTTATGCTTCGGTTCTCAATTTCAATATCACCACCTCCATAAGGCCTTCCCTGATCTACCCATCTCCATTAGGTTCTCTGGATCTCTTCTCTCACAGCCCTGTGTACCTTTCCTTCATAGCAGTTATCATAATTTGCCATTGTTAATTTGCTTGATAGTCAGGTACTGACCTCCCACACTAAACTATAAATTATGGGCCATATTTGATTATTTAGTGTTGTATTCTCAGCATGCTGTACTGTCCCTGACATGTACTAAACATTTGATAATTCTCTGTTCAATAAATGAAAAGGTAGACTCCTTTAAGAAACCATTGATACCTGAAATAAATCCTTAAGGAGACATTCCCCTAAATGGAATTTCTTAAAAGAAAAAATAAATAAATAAAGGCTAGGAGAAACTTAGAAAAGACTTAGAGAGCAAGTAGAAAAAACTGTTAAAGAGGCAATTATCACCTGCAATCCAAGTGTAGACATACACAACAGAGCCTTAAGCTGTGAAAATAGCTAGGGACCCACTAGAAAGGGGCAAGTAATCAGGCCATTTAGCCGGAGAAATAGAGTTAATTACAGTGAAGTAGGTGTAATGTTCTTGGGAGTATTTTGTTGTTTCATTTTTCACAAAATGTTACAACTGAAAAAGACTTTTAATAATATCTATCTAGTAGTCCACAAACTGGCTGCGTATTCCAAATGCTGATTACTGGAAGTTCTTAAGCTATGTTCAGAATTTCTAAAAATCCAATGAATGTTACATCTTTTTGTATAATGTGGCTGAATGACTTGACAGGAAAAAAAAAAAAGTTTTTTGCATTTGTTTCCAGTCTTCAACTCCGTGAGGTGATGAGTGCACATTATTAATTAAAACGAAAAGCTGAAGGTAGTAGTTGATTTGGTGGGTCAATCATTTAGAAATACAGGACCCAAGGGGATATAAAATGGGGTCTAGTGATTTTATCCAGAGGCAACTCTCATCAGTCCTGTACCCAGAGTCTATGATCTTTTTAAGAACTTGTGAAAATGTTTGAGTACTGAAAGACCTAGTTTTTGGCTCAAAAAAAAAAAAAATTTAAGGAAACTGCTAAATCAAAATTACTATATATCTTGTATATCCATTTAAATGCCTACAAAACATAACTCTTAATCAACCTCATTAATTGTTAAACAGAAATCATTTTGTTGTAGGAAAGAACATTTTCATTACACTTGAAAACTACATAATGGTTGAGCCAGGAGAGTTTGATGTGAGTAGGGTGGGTAGTTGAGGAGAAGGGAAGGTCAGGAAGAATGGTGGCCATTCTGACAGGACTGAGAGGGTCCTTGGGACAAATCCGGGGCCTCTTCAGTGGCTAAGTGAAGGAAGCCACCAGAGCAGTCAAGTACCAGAGATGGTGTCCCAAGGCAGCATGGGGTGAAGACTGAAGTATCTAAGTGAGACAGCCTCAGACACTTTAGGGAGCACTGTGGGCCACATTCTCCAGACCTACAGGTTGTTAATATTATTTTGTTTACTGTTTATTAAATCTCTTTCTTAAGTATTTTGTTGAATACTCTTCAAAGCAATACTTCTTCAGTCTGGCTTTGAAGTCAGACAGCCCAAGTTCAGATCCCTGATGTTGAACTTCTGAGCCTCTGTTTTTTCATCTGTAAAATGGATTATTAATACTTATTTCCAAGGCTAGTGTAAACGTGTTATACAATGTAGGAAGCACTTAGCACAAGGCCTGATGTAGAGTAGCTAAAACTTTTCCTAAATATTCAAGTAATTTAAAAATAACATAGATTTTTCATATATTATTTGGGTATATTTCTCATCCTTTGGCCATTTTAAATGAGTCTCCAAAATTACATATGAAATGTTTGGTGAAAAGTCAAGTCTGGTATCCAGATTGGAAAGGAAGAAAAGTATCTCCATTTACAGATGGCATGATCTTATATGTAGAAAATCTTAAAGAACCACAAAAACTATCAGAATTAATAAGTGGGTTTGGCAAGGTTGCAGGATACAATTAATATAAAGAAATACGTTGTATCTCTATACATGCAATGGATAATCCAAAGTAGAATTAAGAATCCCATTTATAGTAGCATTAAAAGAATAACATATATACTTAGGCATATAGTTAATAAAAGAAGTATGGAACTTCTACTCTGAACTACAAACCATTGTTCAAAGAACAATGACTTTAGCAACTCAATTTTCTCCTGTAAGAGATGTTGGAGAGGTCACATTAGTAGTCTCCTAAATCCATTCTACCCCACATGATTAGTGAAAATCAAACTGGAACTTGAATAAGAATCACTGAAGGGTTTGTTAAAATATAGATTGTTGGGTCCCACCCCCAGAGTTGGAGTCCATAGGATATAGGGTGGGGCCTGAGAATTGGCATTTCTAACGAATCCCCAGGTGATGCTAATGCTGCTGGCCTGTAACTGCACTTTGAGAAACACTAGTCTAACCATTCCCCTTGTTGTTCATGGGTGAAGGAATGGGCATATGTACTAAATTTAGCCCCTAAAGCATGAAGGGATGTCTACTGGGAGAAATGAAATACCTAATTTGAGAATGAACAGTGCTCCTCCCTGTTCCCCATCCTTTTTTCTCTGGACATTATGTTACTGGATATGCAGCCTAAAAACCTCTGGGGTCATGTTTACGTCCTGTGACCTAAAGGGAGCACCCTTATCATGACTCTGAGGTTGAGATGGCCACAGCAGGGAACTAACTGGGAGAAATTTGGGTCCATGGTGACATGTGGCCCCCATGGTACTGGGCCTGGGGCCTGAGTCCAGTTATATAAGAAAATAAATATCTTTACTATTTCAGCCAATTTGAGTTGGAAATTTCTGTTCATTATAGCCCAAAGCACCCTAATTAATACATAAATATCAAGAACCTAAATCCTCTAACTGGAACAGAAAAGTTATAGGTCAGGAAAAAAATCCATAACATGCAAACAAGAGGAAATTGTAGACACACAGTGTTAAGCAAGAGGAAAAGGTAGAACCCTAGGTGTAACTAACTGGGAGAAAACAATGAAGCAAAGGCCAGGAGCGAATTAGGAAAAAAAAAACTTTCTTTTCAGATGACAGAAACAAAACAATCCAAACCCAAAACTAGGCTGTAAAACTCTGGTGAGGTGTTCTACATTGAACATTTACACTTCTGCAGTAGGATTTATCTTAATGTGTTTAAACCCTGAGGCACAAGCTCTGTCTGTCTTGTTCCATCTGCCTTCCCAGACCACCCTGGTAATAAATTACTCATCTCTGCTTATACCTAAATAAAGAAAATTAGACTTCCCTATTTCTCTTCTCAGCTGAGAACTTCCCCTCCTGCTAATGGATAAGACATGGAGGCCTAACTTCTCTCAAAGGTGCCAAGGGCTCAGAGGCTGACTGTCCTGAACCATCCCTGATTATGAAGAGAAACATCAAATTGTCGAACTCACCTAGGTAACCAGGGCACAGCCTTGAGGTTAAAAACAGAAGTTGTCAGAATCAATTTTAAAATTCGCTAGGAGCCACTGTCAGACAGATGAAGTGTCGATGATGAACTTATTCAGATGGAAAGTGATGGAAGTCAGGCAACTGGCATCGGTACCAATTAAAGTCTGGTTCTAGAGGAGAGTCAGTGTGACATATAGTCATGCACTCTTTTGGAATAAACAAGCTGTCATGGCTACATTGGGACCAAATGATTAGACATAATACAAACCTCAATGGATTAGTCAAAGGCTTTCCATAGTCTTCAACTGTGGTCACATGCCTGTGTCCATCTAGGTTTAAGATAGCAGATAGTATCACTCGGTATTTTGCTCTCTAGATTCAAGGCAGAAAATAAGCAACTTCTTAGCACAGTTTAAAATAATCCTCTCCTTCAGACTATGAACAAATGCCACTTTCCAGGGCAAAATAGGGACTGCAAAACCCAGGAACCATCAGGCTATGTCCCATGGATTTGTAGGAGAAAAAAAGATAGTGGTGCCTTGATTAAAGACAATGAGATCCAGCTTCCAGGTGGCTAGAGGCCATCCCAGGTGTGGGAATGGATTCTTAATATTGCAATATTATCTGTTTTCACATGCTCTGTTAATTTGGTACATAAATCTGTGTAGTGGGATTTGCTGGAAATACTATTAGCATCTGATTTTAAATACAGCTTAAGACTCCTGACTCCTCATGCTACAATTATCCCTTACTGCCTTGAGAACTATCATATGCTATTTTGAAGTGTCCACTAATGCATGACCTCATAGTCCTATGAAGTGAGGACTGTAGATAGAGAAGTGGGATAATGGTTATATAATAAAAACAGAAAATTTTTAGAAAATGTTTTAGTTTAAATTTCTTGGAAAAATAAAGTTTCTGCCCCCTTGGCCCTAATAAAGACCAGAACTGAAAAAAATGATTTATATATTTCAACATGAAGTGCCTTAATAAGTATAATATATTTATACTATACCATATTTATAATTAACAATGATTATTTTCTGTTTCATGGGATAAGAGGTGATAATAGGGCATAATTTTTTTTCTACACCTCCCATGACTCCTTTTTCTCCTGTCAACTTTTCCTGAATTATTCAGATATTTCTTGGTAAGAAGTGAAAGAACATTATCTTGAAAAAAAGTATTCTTTGAAACAGAAATAAATCATATTTCTATTTAGATGTATTGTTTTATTTTTTTTCCTTTCCCTCATCTATCTTTCAATGTCTGTAAACGTGTAAATGTGCAATTCAAACCCTCAGTCTCTTAAAGGAATTGTCTGTATTTATCGTATAAAACTCTGTCAAATTGAAACATCATTTTAATGTTATTCACATATAATTTAAATACTCACACTAGAAAAAGCTCATTTGCTTTTATCTATAAATAATATACCTATTTGCATTGTTTTATATTCAATAAAATAACTGAATTGTAAAAAAAATATGATGACTAAACTGAAAGGCATGACTGGGGGAGTCTGAGTCTCAGCTTTCAACACTCCTCCTGAGTAGCTCCAGCCACAGCTATGAAGGGAAATTTGAAAGGGCAGGTGGAACATAATTACAAGAGAGTCATACGGGTTTAGTGATGAATAATTGGTGGATTTCCCAGAAGGTGAGTAGGTTAATAGGAAATTCTGGGAATAGGCAATGGGTAGGTGTCTAGGTGGGTAGATGGTTGACCTCAGGAGATTTCAGAGAGAACTGCTAAGAGTAATGGAAGATGTCAGTCTCTGAGAAACTGGGGAAATGGACAGAGGTCCAAGAGATAAACAAGCCCCAAGTAATAATACGGACGTGAGATTTCAGCGTGCTAGAACGCAAACCAGAAATGCAGATGATAGGGAATCTGTGCAGAGTGCTTCGTTCTTACCCACGATTGCCCTCTACCCAAACTCCTCTGAACACAGCACATTTGGAAGGAAAATAATTCTCTGTAAGTTTCTACTGAAATGATGGCAGAGAAGCTATGGCTGTCTCTGTTGAATTTCTTCTAAAATGAAAGGGGAACTAGCTATCTTTCCTCTTCACCAGTGCTATGAGAAGTGAGGGCTAAGGACCGTGCACACTCCAGAGCCATAACAGACACTTGGTTAGGAGGCATACTTAAATCTGAAAATGTTCAACCTTTTCATCTCAGTTCCAGTTCATTACTGAAATCTGCATGTCAGCTATAGACTTCAGCATCTGGTATAGCTCCCTTCTTGTGTAATTTCAGAGAGTATTTAACTGAGAAAACTGGCTCATAAACAATGAAACCTTAGAAAACTCTCAACACGACTCTTCTATGCTGTTTATATTTTTAAAAAATGAGGACAAGATGGTACTCAAGCAGTAGTGCTAGACAACGAACTGAAACTGGGCATCCATAGCCAGGGGGACTCTGAGAAGATCTTTTCTTTCTTAGTTAAATTTTGATACTGCTGCAAAGATTTTCTTCCTAAAGTAAGTCTCTGTCATACTACTGGCTAAAACTCCAGCAACTCGCCATTGCCTATAGAACAGAAGTCAAACTCCATAGACAAGTGTTTAATACGATTTTAAGTATAGCCACTACCTTTCAGGACCACTGTACTATTCTACATCATCCTACACTTCATTCGTCCAGGGATCCCCTCTTTCTCTGACCAACCACACACTTTCATTTCTCTGCCTTTCCTTCCCAAAATCCATTCCCAAGAGAATGAAATCCTCTTCATCTTTAATGGCAGCTCTAAGCCATATCAGTCACCAGTTGTCCAGCTTTGTCTTCAAATACACACCCACCCACATATGCACATACATAACCTAATGAGTTATTTAAGTGTAACGAAAGTTTTAGGATTATTGTTTTTTCCTTTTGAATAATGAGGAAGATCTAGGTAAACAAAAAGGTTATTTTATGGAAATAGGATACCGAATAAGTAGACAAACTTATCAACTGCTTTATTTAGTTGAGAAATTATTGCTAGCGTAATTTATCAAAATTCAAAATGAAAATTTTACATTATTTCAGTTCTTTGACATACCTTGCACAGTGAAAGGATATGTTACATAAATAAATGCTTTAATTAAAGCTTTATCCCTATATCTTTTACCATTAGCCAGAAACTGAACTATAAATATTAAATAAATTTTCATTCAGCACAGTTGGAAATAAATTGTCATATATGCAAAATTTAGAAGAAGAAAAGTTTTATTTTACAAGTTATAAATGTGTTTTCTTAAGGTTATATGTGAAATCTCAGAGAATAAGAAGTTGTTGCTAAGACAGCAATTACAACAAAATGGGAACATATTGGCTAGGCAGGTTGGTGAATTTATCCAACTCCAATAATAGCATTAACAAAATTAGAGGCTAGTTTTCACATGGAGCTAATCATTAAGATGAGAAACTAAGAAGAATGATCCTTAGTTAATGATTTTGTTCAAAGTTTAGGCTCAGCTAATTCTACACTTAGTGTGGGACTGTCTCTGTTTCCTCAGAGGCAAACAAAACCAGTTGAAATATACACAATTCAGCTAATCAATACTTTGTGTGACAATGCCAACCAATTACTAAGAATAATGTGTGATTGAGTGTTCTGGTTGTTTATGCATTGATTAATCTTTCAGAAATTTATTTGAGCTTCTAGCTATATGAGTTGAATTTTTCCTCTGGATATTCATTTTTTATTTCAGTTTTATGAACAAAATAGCTTGCTTCTACTGAAGTAAAATATAAAATTTACAAAGTGAATTTGAATGCTAAAATTAGGAGACATATTTTTGATAACTTGTATCTGTTATGGTTTTACAGTTTCCCTACATTTGAAAAATCTTTTATTCCTAGTATCTTAAAATTAACTTGAAATTATCCACCCTAACTAGTACATGAAATTTGAAAATACAGATTATTACATGTGTGAAGGTATAGGGCTAACAAACATTTCTGGTCCAAACAATCAGACTTTTAAAGCTTCTGTAACTTCTTTACCTGTAATGTCACATGGACCAGGTTTTGCATAACATAATATTCAGAAGAGGAGCCAAAAGAAAATAGAATTTCAGTATTGAATTGGGTCTCTTGAATAACAAGAAAGAGATGCTAATTCATTACACATAGTGTTACTTCTCAAAGTTTCTGTTCTTTCTCCCTTTTCCTCCATTCTCTGCTTGTATCTTTAGAGGAAAGCAAGTAGAGTTCTTTGTTCTAAAGCAAGTAGAGTGGGCTGTTTCAGGAGAGAAAGTGGAAAAAGACCTTGAAAAACTCAAAATTAATAAACTCTGTTTTTGTAACATAAACTTTGGTGATTTCAAAAGAGCGGAAGCCCATGTTTATTTTCAGAGCCATAAATTATTTTTTTCCTTAAAACATTATTTTACTAAGGCTTCAAATGGTGTCTTCTATTCAAATATTATTTATAAAGAAAGGAAAAAAGAAGAAAGAGCAAAGAAGGAAGGGAAGAACAGGGGAGAGGGGAATCTTTGAAAACTAAACTTAGTGAAACCTCATTTCCACAAGTTATTGCAAGGTTCCTATGCCTAAAATGACCAGCAATTGTTTCTTTTATTCATTTAACAACTATTTCTTGAGTCAGGCACTGAGTAGGCATCCTCTTCCTAAGATTCAGTTACTGAATTAATTTCATTTATCTTCAAGGAAACAAAATGAAAGCATGGAAAAGAAGGATGCCATATTGTAGATAATCTATAGGATAGAATTTTTCATCCTAATGTGGTGATTTCACCCCTTGTTCACCTTAATTTATGAAATTTTATTTGAAAGATTATGGAAAACACATCTCAACAGCACCATAGATCATTTTTCAAATTTTAAATCAACAATCAAAATCAACAGCTTAGCCAAAGATACTGCTTATTTTGTAGAGATGTGCCACCTGAGTCGGTAAGCAGTATAGTTTTGAGACTATCCTAAGGACATCTTTCAAGAGTCACTTCTTATATGCTGAGTTATTACTCCTCAATAGCACCTCTGGCCTGAACAAAATTTGACTTTAATAATCACCTAAGGAAAGGGTCTTCATTGAGGCTGATTTGTTACTACGCAGAAAACAAATTCCAATATAAATTTCTACCCAGAAAAAAATAGGCAAAGAGCCCTTACCAATGAGATTGGCAGAGCACAGGAAATTCTGCATCTGCACGTCAGTCTGACATACAATCCCTTTCTCAGATACCGTAAAAAATCACAGCAGTGTCCTAAGAATTCCGATATCTTCATTTCAGCTTCTGTGATTTAAAAGATCACCTGGAAGAATGTGGAATTTAATTACATTACATATAATGAAACATTTCTGTTGGCTACTCAGAGCAGTGCTTGGCTTCTAGTAGGTGAACAATTGTAGTGGTTGTGATGGGAGATATAGTGGTAAAATAGTGGGTATTAGCTGTTAAAAATAAGAATAGTTATGCAAAGTCTGATAGTTATTCAGTTATTTAGTCTGACAGAAAAATTTAAATGTCATATTATATTATTTAATGAGCATGTCACATAGTATACACTCAAGCTTTATTAAAATAGATTGAATTCTCATCCCCTTGCATCAGATAGTGTTGATTAGTAATTTATCTGTATATCCGAGAAATCATATAAAATTCAGAGTTCAGGGTAATGAACTTCTGGCTTCGTTGCACTCTGTACAGTAGTATTTATAAACAGCCATGTGAGAGCAAGAAAAACATTAATTCTGATGGTATAGTCAGTTATTACAGTTAATTAATTGCCTTGAAATCTGTGAATGACCAGCAATTGATGATTTAAAGAAATCTATAATACAAAAGGTCACTTGGCTTAAATAGCCAAAGGCCTCTGTATACTCCCATGTTAGTAGTCCAGGGTTTTTCAACAATTCTTATTGATTGTAAATGAACAAATCAGAGGATGAACTCAGTTTTGGTAAACTCCCCTTCAAAAGCCCCTCATTTGGTCTTTTGTCTTCATGGAAACCAGCTCAGCCCTGTGCAGGTTATTTGCAACACAGGTTACCACACACTGTTGTTTTCTGACAGTGGTTTTGGAGTTGGCCTCAGGAGTTTGTTGAAATGCATCTTGACTGAATCATTACCCTTGAAGCTAGCAGTGAGGCTGAACCAGTGGTGCCGCCTGACTCCAGGGGCAGAGATTAGGGGAGACTAACTAGGTTGACAAGAGGTGTCATGTTCAAGAAGCAGCTCGGAGGCAAGCAACCAGCACGTGGAATGCTGAGACCACAATAAGGCACTAGCTGTTTCCTCTATCTTGTCATATGAACTTGAGCAAACCACTTACCCTTTTTATACGTCAGTTTATTCATCATTACGAGAAATGAAGAAGGTTAGAAATGGTATCTCTAATGTGCTTTCAAGCCAAAGAATTCTGAGATTATATTCATCATTCACAGGGCCATTTTTCAATTATTTTTTTCACTCAATTGAAGGCTTGGGCAACAAGAATACATTTGGCTGCTGCTACATTAGCATGACCAATGATTTTCCTTTTCAAAGAGAAGCAAATGCTAACCCATTATACATACCGATAGCTGCTATACCTTACCTTATCACATTCAGGATAATCACAAACAATACTTTGAAACTTAATATGTTTAAAAAAAAAGTGTTGAGCCCCAGCTCTGTGTCTCAGACATTGTGTTCAATATGCTGAGTTGGGGGTAAGGGGGGTACGGGGGTGGGGGGGGCATGGATAGCTTTGGCTAAAACAGGCATAGTTCCTGCCCTCAATGCAGCTTTCAGTCTTGGAGGGTGGAAATCATTCAACAGATAATCACAAAAGTAAATATTACAGGTCAGATCACTCCTGTGAAAGAAAAGTGCTTTGCTAGTGCATCCTAGGGAAACCTAATCTCATCCAAAGGGAAAGGAGTACTTTTGGGTGAATAAACTTATCCAAAGCTTAACATCAAATATTGAGGTGATAATGTGATCATCCAAAAACTGGTTAAATATTATCAACTGAACAAGGGTCTGTATTTTGTCAGCAAAGAACGCTACACACTTACAGACATAAATTTGTTGTTCATGATTGGGGAAAATGACAATATAATCTTTTTATGGTTGACAGTCAACAATTTCCAAAAATTTGTGGCACTTGACAAAAGTAGACTGAATCCCCAAGTAGGAAAAATCAGTTTTTGTTTCTTACAACATCTTTATAAATTTTGCCATAGCCATGTACTGTAAATTACTAATACTGTTCCTTAAACTGTTTTAAAAGATGCTCACTTAGATTTGCCCTAAACACAGATATCAATAAATTAGTATAAAAGTTTAATATGCAAATTAGATAGTTTAATTGACTTTTAAAATGAATACATATCTATACAAATAAAACTTGGTCATCTGTATATCTCCTAACATGATCTTGAGTACTAAACTTTGGGAAACACTGACCATACCCTGTGCCCCATACACAGACACATACACTAACTCCAATGTTAGAGAAATTCTTCATTGATACGATCGATGCATAAGCCCAGTTACAACTCAATATCTGTGCCTTTCAGCAGAGTTTTCTTAAATTTGCTTCATAAAGACACCTGTTATTTCCAATTGATCCTAATTTAATCAATAAATAATTATGAAAGACTAATTGTGTAAGATGATTCTAAATACAGTGGCACCTGATCACTAAAGATTTGGAAATTTAGAGCTATTTTTAGATGACGTGAAGACTAAGGACATTTTGTTCCTTTAGTCTAAGAATATCCACAACTAATATAATTTTGCAATAATACACTGCAATATATAGTTTCTCAAAAAGTAATTCAAAGCTTTTGCCAATGCTGTGAGAACCTTGGAAATCCTAATAGCTGAGATGTTATTTATAGTGCTTATCACCTGTGTGATGGAAGCACAGATATTTAAGAAGATGGTGTTTAAGACTAGAAAAATAATTTATTTCCTTTTTACCTCTGCGGAAATGTTACCTTCACTCTCTGGTATTCAAAAATAATTATTCGTGTAAAACGAAATAATTTCTTGAATTTTCAGTACAAATTCCCCATTTCTCTGAACAACTTAATTACATTTTAGCTCTTTCCCTTAAATACTATAACTAAAAATAAATTTTTGAGTCACAAACTTTGTGAGATGGGTTAAATGTTACACAGTGATGTACTTTGGATTTAACAATAATTTAGAGATGACTGTTTTCTAATTACTTGAAAGCAAAGAAAATCAATTACATATGGCTTTTCAGGATTTAGGTTCCTGCATTAATAAATTGCCAGAGATTAGGGCATGTAGAACAAAAGTTTATCTGTGTCTGGGAACTAAGTTTTCCTATAGTTTTCCTGATAAATGTACAAACTATAATTAAAAGAGGAGAATTAAAGCAAGCAGTGTACATCACAGATAGGAAAATATACCTGACTTGTTTGATAGAGGTTAGCTGTATCAATCTCTGTACCAACCAATGGGAGAAGCTAAAATCAATTAAGATCAATCCTGGACTATGGCGAGGAGTTAGGTTTATTGGTTACTGTTAAAGCTCCATAACTTGAGTCTGAATGACATGCCATGGTTTTTTCTTGTTTGTTTATCTGAAATTATTTAAAATTTAAAATTGTGGGAAAATTTGGAGGCTGCCATATTGATTTCTTTATCATGTTATGATTTCACATTTATTGCCTATAGAATATACACACCAGGAATTCCACTCATGATTGAAATTTGTTCAACTTAATTTTAGTTAAAAGATTGTTCTATTGTCATTCATGTCAGGCTTGAGAATCATGAGGAAACTTACAAAGTACATTGCTTTTCCTTTGTAGTAATTCTTGTTTCCTAACTGTAAATATGTAGTAAGCATTTGAAAACTCATCCCACTAATTGGCCAATGATTATTCAATGTCAAGACACCAAGATTTACACATTTCATATATACCTTAAAGTTTTGAGTTAGTAAAACTTATGTTAAAGGGAATTCACTCAAAAATTTCTTTCATAATATAAATTAACCTCTATATGTTAATGTAGTAGATAGGTTACAGATTTTGTGTCTGGCCCATAGATAAAGAAATGGGCAGAAGAGGTCTATCAAGTCTCTGGGCCCATTTCTTTATCTCTAACTTCCTGAAATCCATCTCTGGCATATTTAAAATGAAATATCATCTATAATTTCCATTGCTAACATTCCACATAAATACACATCAATATCAACATAAAAATAGCTATACCTAGGAGGAGATTGCTAAACCTACTTAATTTTATAACAGAAACTAAGAATTCAGTCATAGGCATTTTGATGCCATCACTTTAATGTTATCACCTTCTAAAATTTTCTAAAGTCAGTGTTCATTATGAAACTTGGAGTATAAGAAGGGTTTTTATTTTCTGTACATATTACAAACAAAAAACAAATGAGAGTAATGATTTTCTCTGAATAATATTTTCTATTATATTTAACAGCTGTTCAGTGATTTTGCTCCTTGCTCCATACCCCCCACAGTGAATTTGACGAGATGTTCCAGTTCTGTCAAATGGTCTCAGTCTTTGATTATTATCCCCCCTCCAGAAATATACAAATACAAATAAAAGTGGGGAAAAAATCAGTTTCCGTAACATCAATTATTTCTCCCAATGTGAAAATAATCTCCATTTCATATGTTTAACCTAAAATCTACATGCTCCAAGAGAAGCTTCTTTACCTTTGATTCTGATTTAACATGAAGATAACATGAAGATAAAGAGTTAATGCATTAGCCTTTTTGTTTGAAGGGTGTTATGTAATTAAGTCATAGCCTCTTTGATCAAAAAAATAAGAAACAAAGGAGAGAAAGAAGGAAAGAGGGTCTTCATTAACAATTTTTGGAATGTTGGTGTAAGTGTTGCAAATAGCATGAAGTCGGAAACTGGAAAAATAACCAAACTATTGATTGATATATTTTAATGTCAAATAAAATAATGGCACTTTATTGCAAATGACTAAAGTGTAGCCTTTTCTCATCTCAGCGTACGGATGTTCTTAAGGGCCAACTGGTACAGCTACCAGCCCATTGTCCTAGGCATTCTGCAGGAGATTTCTCAACCAGTGCCTGGTCTATAAGACCCTGCCTGGCAGTTCTTCTCTGTAGCATGTTTCTATACTTCTGCATCTCAAGGATGGCATTAAATTTAGAAGCTACTTGCATCAATAGCCCCCTTCTATTCCTGAGGGATGTTTTCTAGTACATAGGCATTAAAAAAGTCATAATGGTTAGAAATGCAGTACAGATGGTTATAACTCAGCATATTCGCAACATGGGAAATTGAATGGGTGACGGACAAAGGTGTAAATTATGAGTAAACGTTGCTTGAATATAAAGACATTTCTCAATAGTCTGTGTCCTTTAGCTTTTCCCAGTAGACCTTTCTTTCCAACCTCTTCATTGTTAATATAGTTCTCCTATGGCCATATGTAAATTCCTTCCTACTTTCATTTACTGTGGACTCCAAAAGTGTGTACACAGTAACCTGCTAAATCTTGGGTATTACATATTGTGAGATGATGGGGAATTATCACTACTATAAAGTGGGAGCCTATAATGCAATATTATACCTAAAGAATACAAGTAAGTTACCAAAAGCTTCCCAAGTCTTTGAACATGAGCATTTGTCCTTTTGAAGAGTCATCAAGTAGGAAGAATTGAAGAACTGAAAAATTTCTAACATGATGGTCCAGTAATACCTGAACTTGTCAGGAGATTGCTCATTAACACAAAGACTACTTTAACTCTGTCTGGGACCAACAGGAATATTGACAGGCTGCCATTTCCCCCTGCAGTCTCCTTTCACAAATTCCATCCCCAGGGAACTGGTGTGTACATTAGCTTCCTTGGGAAGATAAACTGCAAGTAAAGTTACCTGGTTAGTGATTATTAACTAATAAGATGATTACATACGGTTTAATCCCAAATGTCATTATGGAATAAGGTTCCTAGCAATTTAGTGGGATCTTAGAGAAGAAGGAGGGAGAGAACAGGCATGTAAGAAGATACATTCACTGTGAGTTATGGTTTTGCATATCTCAAATTCTTAGAAATTTGCAAAGTAAGGCCCACTAAGAATATTGATGTGAACTGTGTCTAGTACACTTAGGAAGAGAGAAGGCATTAAGTAAATACTAAGAATGAATGATTGAATGACTTGTAGGGTTCTATTGGGAAAACCAACCAAAAGGGCAAAAGTACTCAACAAAAGGGCAAAGAAACTCAATTAGAAAAGCAGTGTTTCTGCTAATGTTGGGTCCAGATGAGCACTGAAAGTGACAGACACTGACAGCAGGGATGACAAGATGGATACAAGCTTTCTGACACCCTTTGAAGTATATTTTTCTCCTTTTCCTACTAGCTCCATGCTGACATTTCTGTCAGTAAACATAAATTTTTAGAACAGCCTCTGGAAAAGAGAGTAGAGGCCAATCAAAGAAAGCTAACTTCAGATATCCCAGTAACTAACTGTTCTGCAGTTTTATTATTGCATTACCACATCCATACAGGAGAAAGCACAGAGGGCTCCCACCTTCTTTATAGATTTACTTTCAATGCAGTATAACACACATTTCAATTCCTGCTTCATTTATCTGTACATAAAAGCCACTCTGCCACCATGGGTCACTTTTGAAAGGTCGGCTCTCTGTTCCATTTAAACTTTAGAAAGTTTAAGAGACCAGGTCATTTAAGAGACCCCACATTCTGGTTAAGCAAGAGTATCCAGGCCTCATCTTCTGGCAACTTCCCTAATTTTAGAGAGACTCTTGCAGATACTCATCAGAATCTTATTCATCTGAGTATTCATTAAGACTTTTAATCTCTGAAATTATATAAAGTATACAGATTTTATTCAATTTTAGGCTTCTTCGGAACTTACCATCAGGAAACAAGTCAGAAATTGTTTTATGGGGTTTTTAAAGTAATTTATCACCTTTATTAAAAAGTGTGTTTCAAATTTAGTTTAATTATAAAGCACACCAGTTTTAGAGTCTGATAGACTAGATTCAAATCCCTGATCTGAAACTTAATAGCTCGGTGAGTAAATAAATGATTATTTAATCATTTTAATCCTTCATTTTCTTATCTGTTAGAAAACTCTTTGATTACTTTTAGAATTTGATGAGATGATGCTTAAAAAGTGCAAGCATAAAGAAAGCGTTTAATTAAAGGTAACTATTATTCTTAGATTTTCTTGGTAGTTTTAGGGCATTCCATCTCAGTTTGCTGAACACCAGTTTCTCCAAGCAAACTGGCAAGGGCCATTTTGTCAAATTTTCGGTCAAAAGAAAAATTTACTTAAAAATGTTATATGGATATTTTAAACCAGCTCCAGGACAGGCTCCTGCAGCCAGAGGCAAAAATTGAGGCAGGAGTAAGGTCACATAGAAGAGCACAGGTGGGCGGGGACACATGAGAAGACCAGAGGCAAAAGTTCCAGAAGTTCTGGGCATCTGAAGTTTGAAATGTGCCAAGTGGATATTAGCTAAACCCAATTGATAAGCCAGTCGGAAAAGAGGTAGAAAAGGCATGGTGAAATTAACATTTGGGGGGAAAAATGGGCAAATTGGTCATTTGACAAATTGATTTTTGGTGAATTGATTTTGTGTAAATTAGTCATTTAGCAAATTGACCTGCTTCTCTATGGGGCCTATTTTTAGGAAAGAATGAACATTTTTAATTTATCTTGCAATAATACATATTCAGAGGCAATCATATCGTGAGTTATGTACATCAACTTTGTAATATAAAAATAAATTTTTGGCCCCACTCAAACTTTTCATCTGCTTGACTCTCCCTCAGGATGTGCCTTAAACATTTTGTGACAAAATAAATTATAATTGATATTAAACTTTAATCACACATAACGGGCTTTTAACAGTTTTAGTTCTGAGGACCAATAGTAAATAGAAAAGGTACTGCATTACTTCTTTTCCAATATATATTTAAACAAGCTTAATACTGAGCTGAATGAGGATCGCTGAGTATATAGAGCTATCATTCTTCAGATTAAATTTAATTCCTTTCCTTGTAGCTATTTCTTCATACTGGTTCTATATTTCTATATGGGGCTTTCATCATTTGGGTTGAAAATAAGCAGTATCATATGAATTAATAATCTTTTAACATTAGATCCAACACACCTACCAAAGAACCATGATGTCTCACCATGAAAAATATCCATTCCCTAAGAGATGTGTGAAAATCTCTGGTTCCTATAGGGATTTAAACCTAACAAACTGTACACAGCACACAAAATAAGCATTTAGAGAAAATTTTCTAGAGCTCGAATGCCCTTTCAAAGACATATCAAAGCCTAAGTGTGTTCCTCTTAAACTGTCATCTTGCTCCCTCAGGCAGAAAGATGCCTGAGGTTGTCTTTTCTCTGTGTATTGATAACACTTCAAGTAAATGACAGTGGGAACCAGCTGTGAAAAGCTTTTGAAATTTTTACCCAGAAGTTTTTCTGAGAAATTGGCTTGCTTTGAAAAATTAATCTCAGTTCCTGAATTGTGAGATTCATCTATTAATTTTATTTTTGTTTCATTCTCATTCACAGTAATGAGGCAGGGTTAGTGCCACACACACTGAGGATAGAAAAATCAGCTAAAAAGGTTTATAGACCAACTGGATGGTCATTGCCACAGACATGCTTGGAAAGATGGATACGTGGCTGCGAAGGAACTTGCATTCACTTGGGTATGGTAGAAACACAATCTGCATGTTTTCCCATGCAATATTTTCCTTTATGTAAAACAATGCTAAACCTGAGAATTATCTGTCCATAGGAAAACTCACTGAAGATAATAAATGGTCATTTCTTTCATGCTTAAATATAAAACATGAACATTTTGGTGAGCTTTTCAAATATCCATTATTATGACCATACTTAAAAAGCAGATTTTCATCATCTAAATAATTTCAAAACTGTGAATGTCTCCTGACTTGAGTCTTTTGAAATCCTGCCTTATGAGATGTGTTTGTACTTAACATATTTTTCTGAGATCTGCTTTTAAGGTAAACTTGGTCGATCTCTTGTTAGAGCTACATTTCTAGTAACTTAAGTACTCCAGGGGGAGTATTCAGTCAGACTGACGGATAAACAAGGTGCAGGTGACTTTAGGATTAAATCTCGTCTTGGGACAGAAAGCTCCTGTTTATATTTTTAATTAAGTGCAGGCTTCTGTCCTTTATTTGAACCTGAGAAGTATCATGTAGCAGGAAGTTTCAGTTGAGCAGCATACTGACTACCTTCATGCAGCTCCACTTTGCAAACAAGACAATTAACACAAGGTGTGCTTTTAGCCTCTGGCCTGTGCACAGTGTCTTTCAGCTCCTTTGTAACATTTTTTTTTTCATTCCAGAACCTTAGGCAAACAGAAGAAACTGGATATAATGTGGAAAAGAAATACAACATCTGAATCTCATTCATTTATTACTCTATTGATTAATATACTAAGTGCAAAGAGCAGAGTTCAGCACCTGGAAGACATAAAGAAGAAAAGATAAAGCCCCTGCCCTCAAAAAGTGTATCATCTAGGAGAGGGGGGAGACAAATACTACCCTCAAGTGACTATACTGTAAAGCGGATGTGCTACTTTGTGCCATCCAGCAGCTCAGAGTAGGAAGCGATCACTTGCTCTATGATCAGAAACACAGTTCCTCTGATCAGAGAAACAGTTATCTGAGAAATATTATTTCATCCTTCATCTGATGTTGATTTGGTTCTTTAAAAAGACCCTTTCCCGGGTCTCTCTGAATGTATTCACCAATATTCTGTCCCTGATTCTTATCTCTTTTTTCTTCTTGACAATCTTTCCCTTCAAGTCACCCCTATGGCTCACACTGTAACCCCTGAGAAGACTAATTCCAAACATTACCCTCCTAAATTCCACCTCTGTATTTCCTGGTCATTTCAGTCAGCTGTTGCCTTAAACGCTTGATTCATGGAGCCAGCAATGAAGTCATGATCACTCAGCACCAAACCTACAACTCTCAGGTTTATGTATCATTTCTGTGACAGCCATGACATCTTCCTGGTCACCTGGGGTTGAAAGTGGAGTTCATCCTCGATTTCTCCCTAAGCTTTTGTACCAACTTTTTGCGACTCTCTCTATGGTCGATTAGTTGAAAAGGCTCTCTTCACCCCAGCTCCAGTATGTGGCTTACCCTCCCACTCTACATAACATCATAGCTGTCTAAAATTACATTGCAGGGCTTCATGCTCTCTATTCACAGTGCCTGCCCACATTAATTCACTCATCAAATATTTGCTGAGTGTCTATTATATTCAAATCACCATAAGGTGTTGAGTATACAAAAATTGGGGGAAAAAATACTAGAGAACTCTTTCTAATGAGAGATGTACATAATTAAACTATTTTTAAAAAACAATGTGACAAGAGTACCATCTCTGCTTGGGGCATCAGGAAACATGTCTCAAAAGATATGATTCTGGAATTTTAAAGGATGAGTAGGAGTTAACCAAGCACGAGAGGAGGAAATGACACTTCCAGATGAGGGACAGATAGGGACAAGGCATGTGTTACCTCGTGGATCTATGCAGATCGAGATTTTTCAGTCAATTAGGGACCTATCCCTTTCTTCTCTGGACTTGAAAGCTGCTCTGCCTTGTTTAATGATTATAACTTTCCATCTCCTGCCTAGATCAGTTGTTTTTGAGTTCATTATTGCACTTTTCCCCAGTATACTTTTGTGGTAGGCTAAATAATGGACCTGAAGATGTCCGTATGGTAATCTCCAGTACCAGTGAATATGTTAATTTACATGGCAAAAGAGACTTTGCTGATATGATTAAGTTAAGGACCTTGAGATAGAGAGGTTATTTTGGATTATCCAGATGTCCAATATAACCACAAGGATCCTCACAAGAGGGAGGCAGGAGGGTCTGAGTGACAGGAGATGTGGGGACAGAAGCCGAAATGAGAGCAATGTGATTTCTGACTTTGAATATGAAAAGGTTTCATGACCCAAGGAATGTGGGCAGCTGCTAGAAGATGCAAAAGCCAGGAATGGATTCTCCCTAGGAAGCTCCAGAAGCAGAGCAACTGTGCCCGCATATCTTAGACCTCAGAACCGTAAGATAATAAATTTGCATTGTTCTAAGCCACTGAGTTTGTGATAGTTTTATAGAAGCAATAGAAAACTAATATGGTTTTTAATATTCATATGTATTATACGAATTCATCACGACTTTTAATATTTTCTTCTATATTAGTATGAAAGTTGTAGAATCATTTTTTAAAATTTTGTATAAGGAATCCTAAATGTAACAACCATTAGATTGTGCTCATTTGATAAGGTAAAGCCAATGGAAAATTTTCACTATTCAAGTGTTAGTCATCAAAGAGAATTTAAAAAGGAAACTAGTAAGAAATTCTAGATATTGTGATAAAGCCACTTCCTTCAACTAATGAGATCCTTTACTTTGGAATACAATTCCAAGAACATTTCTTTGAGTGCAGTGATTAGAAAAACGTGAATTTTTACTAAGTTCCCGAAAAATACCATACTACATTTATCTTTTACTAGCTCTATAATTTAGAGTGCAAAGACAATATTTCATGTGCATTGCAAACTTCTTGGTGTTTCAAAGAAGAAAATTCACAATCCATTGTCATAGGTGTGGTAGACAATGAGGGTGAACCATGATGTAGAGTGCAAACGTTTGGCAATAGGGGTCTGGGAGAGTCCTCAGATCATACCCACAGGCATGGCCACTAGCAGGTGGTGGAAGCCTATACAGGACATTCGTCTGGGAACTAAGCCACTAGAATTTAGTTCCAACCTTAAATGACCTAAGCTATTGCAAGATTTACACATACAGTCAATCTTCATTATTTGTAGATTCCATATTTGCAAATTCTCCTACTTGATAATGACAGTCAAAAGCAGATGGGCAGAGTGCCAAAAATTTGTGTCTCCCAATAAGTATGTTCCTAGCCGAGGTGAAAGAAGACCACACTTTGCCTTCTTGTTTCACCTCTCCTATGGAGATGACCAAAGGATGGAGGTCTTAGGGATCAGCACAATGGAGTGCAGGAAGCTCCAGCTCTGGGGCCAGCTGGATAGAGTTTGAGTCCCAACTCTGGCACCTGTTAGCGGGATGGCCTTGAGCAAGTCACTTAACACCTGGGAACTTTGGTTTCATTTTGTAAAATAAAGAAAAGTAGAATCTACCAAGATGAATGGGTTGAATGTTTGTTAATTCAGTGACTTTATGGAACATAACTACTTCAAATAATGAGCATTAACTGTACATGTCAGTGTGAAATATTTTAGAGAGTGACTAGAACATGATGCTACTTAGAAGATGTCCACAATGAACCTCAGTTCGAATCAAAGAAGTTTATTTCTTTATTTCAATAAAAATATCCAACCCAAGCCCCTCTCAACATTTATCTAGTATGAAATGGAATTTTTTGTTTTCAAAACTCATTCAACAGGGGTTAATGAAGCACTATGCTGAGTGCTGTGGAAGATTCAGAGATAGAAGGTATTTTTCCTTCTCACCAAAGCACTTATACCATTTGAGGGAAAATTAAGTGAACATGCAGAAAAGAAAAATAAAGTATGTGAT
Organism: Pteropus vampyrus; assembly: GCF_000151845.1. Taxonomy (NCBI): domain Eukaryota; kingdom Metazoa; phylum Chordata; class Mammalia; order Chiroptera; family Pteropodidae; genus Pteropus; species Pteropus vampyrus. The sequence goes on from NW_011888836.1 coordinate 1,640,225, forward strand.
CAAATATATACAAGTATATTGGATTTCATATATATTTAGTTGCTAACTTAAAGCATTCCAAGAGAATTTGAAGAGTCTGCCAATCAGAACTTTAACCATTTGGAATTTTCACTGATGTTCATTCATTTCCCAATTAAAATTATAATTATCTCATTTCTATCAATGGCATTCTAAACACTGGTAAAGAAAAAGAAAGCCACTGCTGCCACCCACAACTATAACAAAAATTGTTACAAAGTTTCCACACAGAGTCAATAAACTAGCTTGGTGGGTTAAATGAACCATGAAAGTTATAAATTCAGAATTCTATGCATCTTATAAGAACATGGTATAAAAAATAGATGAACTGCCTCTTCTAGTAGAGTGAGAATTCGCTGATCAATGTTTGCAGTTATGCTATGTATTAAAGCCACTGGAGTCCATTTGACAGATCACCTCTCCGAAGGGCTACATGTGTGGTTAAATCATTACTTATCCTCCTCTTTCACCTCCTCTCCCCTTACTGGGCATGTAACTCTCATCTCCTTTTTCCATGTGTGGAGAAAATAGCGCAACGTCTACTAATATTTCTTTCAAACAGCTTTTTGGCCTAATTGTGGATGAAACAGTAACACATAGGATTTAAAGCCTACACGAAGGATTCGGATCCTCAACATAATCACATTTGCAAGACCCCAGGTCATGCGCTGGAAATCAAGGAGTCACTTGTGTTAACTACGGACCAGATGTTTACTCTAGGCTTGTTCTCATAAACACAAACAAAAACCTAACTGGCTTTAAACAAGAGGTTAGTACAAGGCAGCAGACTTGGAACTGCATATGTTCATTCTGATCTCCTTAGCATTCAGCTCTCAATTGCTACACTGACCTGCAGCTATCCCAGAGTTCACTTACTGTCAGATACCAAAGTGTTCCAATCATCCTCTTTTGAAAATAACTTTTAAGTGGAAACTTAGAGGCCTAGAAAAAGCTGAGTGTGCTATCACACATACATTACACATACACACACATACACACGCACATTAAAAACAAGTTGGCCCTTTAAATTAAACTAAATAATAATGACTGCTACTGCTTCTGGAATTGTCCCATATCAGAAAGAGCCTAAAATTTCTAATTATGTCATTTAAACTCTCAGGAATTTAAATCCTTTTCAAATAGAGCCTATTGTCCTAAAATCGCACATTTAGATAAGAGAGCTGGATCCTTTCTCAAAGTACTTCATGAATGTTGAGAAATGTCAGATTCAATAATTTATCACCTGGATACTGCATACTTTGAAGTTGAAGACATGGTAACAGTGGTAACGACACGGTAAATTGTGTTACCATGGCATGACAGCCTCCAGTGGCTGCTCAGGTTTCGGCTCTGTGGATTTCACTTCTTTATCAGCACCTGGGTCAAAGGAGCACGGCATTCACACATGCGTTAAAATTGTTTGATCTCATGGAATTTAATCATCTGCTACTTGGATTCAGGCATCCATGACAATCTTTTAGGTAACATAAGAAATCTCTAAATATGGCATAAAAATTTAAATATTTAGGTGGTTTTTTTTAATTAATGTTAATCATTCACACACTGTATATTTGAGAATAGTGAGGGTTTCCCATCTCTAATAGGAGACATAAGTTTTACACTTGTGAGAGTATGTTTGTGGAAGAGATACTTCATTGTAAGTAATTGATGCCTAGTAAGTGAAATTTTTAAGTTTTATTATAAATAAAAAAGCACTTCTGGTATAGTCTAATTTTACATGGTATCATGGTCCAATAATCTATGTTCTTGTAAATTTTACCTACAAAAGGATAAGTGAAGTAAATTTATAAGAATATCAGACCATTTGGAGTCAGAATGTACTTTCTCAACATCGAAACTGAGGCTAAATGAGAATGAATGATACTTTTAGATAAAACCAGTTGGCAGCCCAGAGTTTGTTTTAACCTTCTTTCTTTGTTATCCTTCTGGAAATAAAGACTTGTGTATGCGCGTGTGTGTGTGTGTGTGTGTGTAGTACTTTGCCTTTCTAAAGCAGTGGACATTTAGTATATTTGCTATCTGGTTGGACAAGTTTGTAAGCTGAATGTGAAAAAAAAAAAACCAGGAATCTGCCAATGGAGCTCCTTACAACTAATGAGATGTATCAGAAAAATTACATGCATACGTACATACATACATACATACAAAAAAAACACCTCATAAGAGCTGTACTGTATGTTAAGCAAAGAGACATTGCTCCAGCAATTTAGAGGCACTTCACTTTTATTTATCAGTGACCTATACTCTATACTTTTTAGCTTTTAAAATTTTTAAAAAATGAAAATAGAAAACGATGGTCGAGAAGCATTTTCTTTAAAACATTAGTTTTAGTTCTCCTAGTAGATGACTATGTTAGAGCTTTCAAATTTTATATATTGCTGTGCTCTCAGTATATAAATATATAAGACTTATATCTATATATTAGACGTTACATAATATTATAATCTATGCTATAGTTATATAATTATATGTTAATTATATGTTAATAGATATTTCTATATATTAATAGTATTATGTTAGGATTTAATATATATATATTTTGGCTGTAACATATATTAAATCATATATATTGATGTGCTTACTTCCAACCTCAACAATCTATTAAAAAACAGAGTGTAATAATTGTTGCTTATACAAAGCTAGGAAAAGAAAATATTGTCTGTGTTTTGTACAAGTAGAATACCAACATTAGGACACAAACCACCTAATCAGAAGCAGGCTAATAGCTCTATGTCAATGTCAAAGCTTACAGCACTGGGTCTGGAGGGTGGGAATCTTTCGTGGCCATCATCTTTCAGAGCAAGTCACAATTTGTCACACAAAGGAAGGATAATATTAATAGATTCCATTTTATTCAATTCTACAAAGACTACACTAAAACTTTTATTGCCAGGCTATTTTTAAGTGCTAATCTACTATAAGTCACTTTCATGAGCTTGAAAACATTTTTATAGTTTAGTCTTTGTTTAAAAATGCATACTAGTCATTAAAGACTTCATCAGTTACTGAATAGATGGTATATGTATGTATTCAGATATTTGGAATAAATAATGAAGAAGAAAATGAAATTAATTTGAGAAAAGTTTCTTCATGCTAAGCTGGCCAAAATAAATGACGGTTTTCAAAATAACTTATCTCTTAGGAGAAAGTTGCTTCTGTGCTTCACAACTTAAAAATCTTAGTCTCATAAACTTTCTCACATTTGAACTGAGTGGTAAACAGTGAGGTGTCATAATTCGAAAGTGCTAGGATAAAATATGAATATCTGTGTTCTAGTCTTAACTTTGTCACCAAATATGCTATCTTATGTGAGACAAATGGTTCTGTGTTACAGTTACAGCCCAATTTTAGCTTATCAAGGAGGCATTATACCTGTGCTTCCTCATAGAGTTGTAAGTGCAACTGAGTATACAAAAAAATAAGAAAAGGTGAGATCATAAACACGAACTCAGAGAAAGAGAAAGTATGATGGACTGCTGTGTATATAGGAAAAAATGTGTTTAGTCACAAAAAGTAAAATACTGTTTACAGATATACTAAATATCACAATCCACAAATAGCTTTCTGGGAAGAAGCACAGAGGGAGCAGAAGTGAATGAGCTACAGCAGTGACAACGCATCAGTCCACAGTGTGGCTTCCTGCCTCTCGTTCCCGCAACACGCTCTCAGCACCAGCCCCTAGGTCACCCTCTAAGTCACCCCTAGGAACTTTCCCGTCTGGGCTGCCATCTTCGCTCTAGTCCCACTGCTAGTTTACTCTTTTCTGACTGCATACTCTCTGATGAGGTCACTTCAGTGTGCCATATAGTTGTTTACAGTCTGGGCTCCTCAGTCGCAGGGGTCCACTTTCCCACTTTGGCTGGACCTGCCCTGCCCATCAGCTGGGTACTACCTATGGGCTAGACTAATTTGTCAATCCATCAATGATATCATTCTCAGGCTGCGCTAGTCTCCAGAGATCATGGAAATCTCTCGACCAGGTCTCCACTCCAGCTGGCTAGCCATGTTCCTCCAATACTTGTGCTCTGGCTCTGCCAAGTCATGTAGCCTCGCATGTCCCCTGCTGGTTGGAGTTCTCAGATCAGGGTGAATTCCAGCTTCCTCATGCAGGTAGATATTCACTTATAAGTACAAAAGTTTCCATTGCCAGTGACAGGAGACCCAGGTGCTGTTTCTGAGTTAGACACCTAATGATTTAGGCCAGTGCTTCTCAAACTTCAATGTGCATACAAATGACTTAAATCTTGCTAAAATGCAGATTCTGATTCAATAGATCCTGATATTCATGACATTTAATGAGTTCTTAGGTAATAACAATGCACTTGTCCTCCACATTCTGAGTTTCCAGAGTCTGGGCAGAGTTGGGTAGAACCTTAGTTACAGGTCACATGTGAGGACACCCAGGCCTGCAACTTCAACCTCTGCATCTCATATATTCTCTTGCTAACTTAAAACATTTCCTCAGCTGTGGTAAATTTTGCTACTAAGTTGCTAAGAAGAAACCCTTTGGCATTTAGAAGGTCTGCCTTCAATGCTCATTATAAATCCACTGGAACAAGCAAATCATGAAATTGCTGTTGACAACCCTGGTTGTACAGCGTCGCAAAGTGAGGGAACTGCCAACAATTATGCCAGAAGGAAAGCTTTAAGGATGTGCTACATCCTAGCTTCAAACAGAGCCTTGCTGTGGAATGCTGGGAGGCAATAGAAACAGGGAAATGAAGCTGGCACACCGCAATCCACGATGGAAGAGATTTTTCTGAACACAGTCTTCACAAGTTTGCTATTAGTTCAAGAGACAGAGTTGCAGTCAGCCTCTCAAAAGCCCAGCTGTAGCCCAATCAAGAAGAATCTTCACACTGGGCAATATGGAAATAACTATTGAGTCAACATTCATCCTGACAGCCACACTTACACACAATGGTAAGCAGGAATAGCTTCATCTTCAAACAGAAGAGGCTGCAAATATGTGGAAGCTCAGCTGATAATAAAATATATCATATATAAATGTATGCCTGGTGGAAAGAAGGGCAAGCTGAAAGACTATCTAAACTAACTATTTATAATTGATAGTCTTAGAATCATGAAAATATGAATCTTCCCTGAGGACTTTTATTATAATATTAATACCTGTCTATTATTTGTATGTCTCCAAGCAATGATGTCACTTTTATCTGAATAGAACACAGTTCATTTTGTCCTGGCAATTAATTTCCCAACACTGTATTCACATGAGAAAAGCAAATGTTTCAATGGAAATAGTGATTTCTACAAAAGAAACAATAAATTAAAGTTTTCTAATTAAAAAATATAATACCTAATACACACTGCTATATTTAGAGGACTATGCAATGTATTTACTGAGCACAATGTATGAGAAAGACATTGCCTTCGGATAAATCTCACATTGCAAATGTAATTACTTACTCACTCTAGAATGTGTTCCTGTACTCAAAGACAGTAGTCACATGTACATAAGCAATTATCAAATAAGTTCAAACATTTTAAATATTACAAGAGAACTATAAAAGGTGGGTTGGACTTGTGCCCTAAATGATGAGTGAAATATTGACATATATAATTCTAACATAAGGCTAGGTAGAGAGGAGGCATAATTTCAGATGAAAAGAATGGGATCCAATTAGAAAAAGAAGAGAGAAACTGCTCTGGTTATACAGGTGCTAGAATAGCTGAGGAGTCTAACAGTTGATGGTGGGACACCCAAGATTAGCAAGAGCATAAGACTATCACTACCATCAAAGCAGGAAGGACAATAGTGTTACTGGAGCATAGAAGCCAGGGCCGGCCTGCAGACGCTGATCAGCAGGACCTGGGACCATGGAGGAAGGGGTTGACACATGGGAACTGGACCCTCAAAGTTGTCACAGGACCCAGCAGGCCGATGGGGCATGGACAGTGGTATAGAGTCTGGCTCTTCTCTTTTGTCCTCCAAACTTTCATCAATACCTACCATTGGCCATACCTACCAAGAAGTACATGAAAATCTGAGAAATTTATTTTACAGTAACACAGAGCAAAGTAGGATAAGGGTGGGGAATGATCTGAGAGCAAGCAGGCAGCGGACCAATATAACTGGCAAAAGCAACGACTGCAGAAAGCAAGGGATGTTTGTAAAATGACAAGTAATGCAATTTACCTCTAACATAGGGTTAGTTAGGACAAGTTCATGCCTCTTTCCTTCAGTTACTAGAGCACCTAACAGAATACTTGGCATATGGTGAGTCTCAAGAAATAAATCTGCATTAAACAAATGCATGACTGAAGGAATGAATGAAATCGGGTAAACTAAAAATGGAATCATATATTGCATCCACATTTTGGAAGGTCTCGAGTGACAGGATAGAAGTTTGATGTTTACCTGGTAGGCAGTAAAGAGCCATTTAAGACCTTTAAGCTTAGAAACATGATCACAATTATGCTTCCTACAGGACAGATACAGAGATAGCCTTATTATATTTAGCTGAGTCAGGACTGGCTCCACAATTTGTGGGGTTGGTGTAAAACAAAAATGTGAGACCCTTTGTTCAAACAATATTAAGACAGCAACAGCACAACGTTAAATGTGAGACCTTCAAAGCTGACCTGAGCCTAGTGCGTTATCTTAGATGCTTCTGAGAAATACATTAACTAGGCTCAATGTTAATTGTCAAACTTTCAGCAGACAGTAACTACAAGAGAGTTCTAATTATAATTTAAGACAAATATTATCTGATTTATTCTCAAATGGACATTATTTGGGTCTTTTCTGGGATTAACTCTTTCTGTGTCAAACATGGGCAGATAGGGTTCTTGAGACAAAAAGTTTTTCCTATGATATATTGCTTTTAAAATCATATAACATGTTAGAGTTACTGTTATATTTCATTCATTGTTCTTGAAATAATTTATTTTGAACCTTTTCCTGAGCTTAAAGTACACTATCTGGTTGGTTCACTAATATTCAAGTTAGAGCAGTATTCATTTTGTTGCAATTTGTGTCTGGTGGTGCTCACTTCCATTTAGGTAGTCCCCCAAGTTGTTTTTCATGCATCCACTTAATCTTCATTTTCCTGTTCTATTTATTTTGCATTGTAGTGATATAAGACAGGTCTATCAAAAAGTCATAATGAATTAATACAGCAGGGATTTGGAAACTTGAGTCTCACTGCATATATCCCCTATGATGTTCAAGAAATATTCTATAGTTTTCGCAATAGCTTATAACAAACTTATCGTGCTATCTATAATGGTTGGCATCTACAATATATCAAGACTTTATTCTCAGTGAGGAAGAAGTGCCAGTTTTGCATTTAATATGAGTATAGGAATAAGATTAGCCTTTTCAAATTCTTCTGGTTTTGAAAAAGTCACATGTTTTCTGTTTTCCGTATGAAGGACTTATAAGAAGAAATTCTTAGAAATTCTTGCATTTGTCTCACAGACATGTTGAACCAGAGAGACAGAGACAAGACTATGTTCTATGTGGGATCATAGCTTTTTAGAACTATAAAGATACCTTAGGGAACCTCAAGGTATATTAGAGAGCATAAACATTCCTCACTTATATTATGGTGAGAAAACTGGTGGACAGAGTTAGCAATAAATAAGGGCACCATTTTCATAAATGAATTCACTCATATTCATCCACTTACCCATTCAACAAATATTTATTTAACCCCTATGGCACTATACATTTAGGCTGTCCCTGATATCAAGAGCTTACATTCTACTGGAGGAGAAAATAAGCAAGGATTTCCAGTGAATTTGGCATCCTGAACTGATGTGAAAGAATTTCTTTTCTGGCTCCAAACATGTAAAATGACAGACAAAATACAACAAAAGTTTTCAAACTCAGCATGGAACAACAATGGAAAAATTTCACATGCTAGAAACAAAGAGGAAATAAAAGTAAGAAACGTAAACAGGAGCCTAAGCTGATATCATTCTTATACCCATGTTTGAGGAGATATCCAAGCCACGATGCCCAATGCAAACAAAAATATGAAATCATGATCATATTTGTGAAAGGGACCTGGAAGAACCTGGCAACTGTCCCAGAGATACAGCATTAGTAAGCAAGCCAGGGGCCTCAAGAATAGAGTTACCTAAAAGAATCATGACTCTTTAGCTTACATACTATGTGGGAGTGGGACATAAATTCAACTACTCAGATGGTACAATTACACATGGTCTAAACTTGGTGAAACACCTGGATATCATCAGAAGCAAACTCAAAACTACCATTTATAAATATTTTCATAGCCAGGGACATCAGTAATATCCATGAAGAACTATGTCCATTGAAAGTGAACTGTGTCCAAAGGTTGAAAACCATACGATGATGTGAGTTGTCATGGGGGGGAATCAGCACACATAACATAGAGGAAAGATTTTACTTCAAATATTGGGAATAATAAAGAAGTTGAAAGTGAAAAGACCTTAAGTGCATATCAGTTGTTCAAAGAAATAAATGGTTAAAAACTATAAGAAAAAAAACAAGGCCAGAATGAAAAAAGAACATATAAATTATAAGTAAAAACCAATCAAGTTCTAGAACTGAGAAAAAGTATCTATTAAAGTAAAGTTTAATAAATGGATTGAACAGAAGACTAGTCACAGTTTTCAAAATTACTAATTTGGAAGGCGGGTCTGAGGAAATAATAGAATGAAGTAGGGAGAAACTAAGAATTTTTTTTAAATGTCAGTTAAGTTTAAGTCCAACATATAAATAATGGAAGTTAGAGAGAGAGAAAACAAGAAATGTTCAAATCAATAATTATTCCGAATTTTCCAGAATTAAAGATGAAATTCATCAAGTCCCAAATTTGACAGAGATAAATAATTCCACACCTAGAAATAACATAATCAATCTGAAAAATGCAAAAGACAGACTTAAAAACTCACAGAGAAAAAAGAATGTTATTATGACTGACAGCATACATCTTCAGCAGGTGTTGGAAGACAATTACTATCTTCAAATTTTTATGGAAAAATAACTGTCATTCTAGAGCTCTATACCTAGCCAAACTATCATTTTAGAGTTATGAAAAGAATATATTTTCAGGCATATAAAGATTGAGTTTGCTCCACAAATGCCCTCAATGGAAAACTAAGACCAAAAATAACTCCTACTTTTCTGGCTTAAGCAACTGGATGAATGTCATTTGCATTTATTGAAATAGGGAACACAGTAGGAGTATGTTGAAGTCTAGAGGTTTTTGAACATATAAATGAAGAAGTTCAGTAGATACTTGGAGCTGACAGTTTTTCTGAGGATATAGATTTGAGAGTCACTGACATTTAAAAGATATTTAAAACTATGGAAATGAACGTAGTTGTTCAGGGAGAGAATTAAAAGTGAGAATACAATTGTCCCTAGGTAAGAACCCTAAAGAACCCAACATTTAGGGGATAAGCAAAAGAAGAATATGAAGAAAGATTGAGAAGGATTTATAAAAGACAATTATAGTGAGTTGAGGATTGAATAGGAAGTGAGCAAGAGAAAACAGTGAACATGGGTAACTCACGAATCTTGGCTGTGAATGAGAGGGGGGACAGTAGCTGGAATAAAAATGTAGAGAAGAATGAGAGTTTGATTTGTTGTTATAAAGTTAGATTTGTTTTATTGTTGCATCAAGTTTAAATACTGAGCAAGAGGCTCTAATAGAGAACAAATATGAGAGACTGGAAGTAATTTGGGGAACCTAGAGAGTATGCGATCAAGGACAGCCCTAAAAAGAGAAGGGATACTTCTCTTATTATGATAAAGAGAATGAAATAAGAATTGCATCATAGCAGATGTATTGGCAGAACTTTGAATGAGAAGCGATGTAATGGTGTCTAGAAAAAAAATAGGGTGATGTCATTTATCTCTGGATAAATGAGAAGGTAAAAAATGCTTATAAGGAATCATATGAAAAAGAATCAGCTAAAGAAACCCAGAAGAATTTCCAGGCACCCTGATAGCCTATTTGGGTTGGACACCATGAATTTTTGGTTGTGTACCTGTGAAAGCATGTATCTTACTTGTGAAATGTTTGCATTTGAGTATTTCTTCACTCATTAGACAAATGAAAAGATAGGGAGCTGAACTGATTCCAGAATGCGATTTTACCAGACAGTTAGAAAGACAAGAGGACAGGGACTTTGTGGCCATAAGAGAGCTAAAGTAATAGACTATAGGGGGAAGTAGCACTAATTTACATTACAGCGTTCATTTAAAGATCTAAAAGGAGCAGAATAACTTTAGAATAAGTTTCTAATTTTTTTCTCTTTTGATGAGAGAAAATATTGTTTCATACATAATGAATTAATACAGCAGGGATTTGGAAACTTGAGTCTCACTGCATATATCCCCTATGATGTTCAAGAAATGTTCTATAGTTTTCGCAATAGCTTATAACAAACTTATCGTGCTATCTATAATGGTTGGCATCTACAATATATCAAGACTTTATTCTCAGTGAGGAAGAAGTGCCAGTTTTGCATTTAATATGAGTATAGGAATAAGATTAGCCTTTTCAAATTCTTCTGGTTTTGAAAAAGTCACATGTTTTCTGTTTTCCGTATGAAGGACTTATAAGAAGAAATTCTTAGAAATTCTTGCATTTGTCTCACAGACATGTTGAACCAGAGAGACAGAGACAAGACTATGTTCTATGTGGGATCATAGCTTTTTAGAACTATAAAGATACCTTAGGGAACCTCAAGGTATATTAGAGAGCATAAACATTCCTCACTTATATTATGGTGAGAAAACTGGTGGACAGAGTTAGCAATAAATAAGGGCACCATTTTCATAAATGAATTCACTCATATTCATCCACTTACCCATTCAACAAATATTTATTTAACCCCTATGGCACTATACATTTAGGCTGTCCCTGATATCAAGAGCTTACATTCTACTGGAGGAGAAAATAAGCAAGGATTTCCAGTGAATTTGGCATCCTGAACTGATGTGAAAGAATTTCTTTTCTGGCTCCAAACATGTAAAATGACAGACAAAATACAACAAAAGTTTTCAAACTCAGCATGGAACAACAATGGAAAAATTTCACATGCTAGAAACAAAGAGGAAATAAAAGTAAGAAACGTAAACAGGAGCCTAAGCTGATATCATTCTTATACCCATGTTTGAGGAGATATCCAAGCCACGATGCCCAATGCAAACAAAAATATGAAATCATGATCATATTTGTGAAAGGGACCTGGAAGAACCTGGCAACTGTCCCAGAGATACAGCATTAGTAAGCAAGCCAGGGGCCTCAAGAATAGAGTTACCTAAAAGAATCATGACTCTTTAGCTTACATACTATGTGGGAGTGGGACATAAATTCAACTACTCAGATGGTACAATTACACATGGTCTAAACTTGGTGAAACACCTGGATATCATCAGAAGCAAACTCAAAACTACCATTTATAAATATTTTCATAGCCAGGGACATCAGTAATATCCATGAAGAACTATGTCCATTGAAAGTGAACTGTGTCCAAAGGTTGAAAACCATACGATGATGTGAGTTGTCATGGGGGGGAATCAGCACACATAACATAGAGGAAAGATTTTACTTCAAATATTGGGAATAATAAAGAAGTTGAAAGTGAAAAGACCTTAAGTGCATATCAGTTGTTCAAAGAAATAAATGGTTAAAAACTATAAGAAAAAAAACAAGGCCAGAATGAAAAAAGAACATATAAATTATAAGTAAAAACCAATCAAGTTCTAGAACTGAGAAAAAGTATCTATTAAAGTAAAGTTTAATAAATGGATTGAACAGAAGACTAGTCACAGTTTTCAAAATTACTAATTTGGAAGGCGGGTCTGAGGAAATAATAGAATGAAGTAGGGAGAAACTAAGAATTTTTTTTAAATGTCAGTTAAGTTTAAGTCCAACATATAAATAATGGAAGTTAGAGAAAGAGAAAACAAGAAATATTCAAATCAATAATTATTCCGAATTTTCCAGAATTAAAGATGAAATTCATCAAATCCCAAATTTGACAGAGATAAATTATTCCACACCTAGAAATAACATAATCAATCTGAAAAATGCAAAAGACAGACTTAAAAACTCACAGAGAAAAAAGAATGTTATTATGACTGACAGCATACATCTTCAGCAGGTGTTGGAAGACAATTACTATCTTCAAATTTTTATGGAAAAATAACTGTCATTCTAGAGCTCTATACCTAGCCAAACTATCATTTTAGAGTTATGAAAAGAATATATTTTCAGGCATATAAAGATTGAGTTTGCTCCACAAATGCCCTCAATGGAAAACTAAGACCAAAAATAACTCCTACTTTTCTGGCTTAAGCAACTGGATGAATGTCATTTGCATTTATTGAAATAGGGAACACAGTAGGAGTATGTTGAAGTCTAGAGGTTTTTGAACATATAAATGAAGAAGTTCAGTAGATACTTGGAGCTGACAGTTTTTCTGAGGATATAGATTTGAGAGTCACTGACATTTAAAAGATATTTAAAACTATGGAAATGAACGTAGTTGTTCAGGGAGAGAATTAAAAGTGAGAATACAATTGTCCCTAGGTAAGAACCCTAAAGAACCCAACATTTAGGGGATAAGCAAAAGAAGAATATGAAGAAAGATTGAGAAGGATTTATAAAAGACAATTATAGTGAGTTGAGGATTGAATAGGAAGTGAGCAAGAGAAAACAGTGAACATGGGTAACTCACGAATCTTGGCTGTGAATGAGAGGGGGGACAGTAGCTGGAATAAAAATGTAGAGAAGAATGAGAGTTTGATTTGTTGTTATAAAGTTAGATTTGTTTTATTGTTGCATCAATTTTAAATACTGAGCAAGAGGCTCTAATAGAGAACAAATAAGAGAGACTGGAAGTAATTTGGGGAACCTAGAGAGTATGCGATCAAGGACAGCCCTAAAAAGAGAAGGGATACTTCTCTTATTATGATAAAGAGAATGAAATAAGAATTGCATCATAGCAGATGTATTGGCAGAACTTTGAATGAGAAGCGATGTAATGGTGTCTAGAAAAAAAATAGGGTGATGTCATTTATCTCTGGATAAATGAGAAGGTAAAAAATGCTTATAAGGAATCATATGAAAAAGAATCAGCTAAAGAAACCCAGAAGAATTTCCAGGCACCCTGATAGCCTATTTGGGTTGGACACCATGAATTTTTGGTTGTGTACCTGTGAAAGCATGTATCTTATTTGTGAAATGTTTGCATTTGAGTATTTCTTCACTCATTAGACAAATGAAAAGATAGGGAGCTGAACTGATTCCAGAATGCGATTTTACCAGACAGTTAGAAAGACAAGAGGACAGGGACTTTGTGGCCATAAGAGAGCTAAAGTAATAGACTATAGGGGGAAGTAGCACCAATTTACATTACAGCGTTCATTTAAAGATCTAAAAGGAGCAGAATAACTTTAGAATAAGTTTCTAATTTGTTTCTCTTTTGATGAGAGAAAATATTGTTTCATACAATGTGATTGGCATAACTTTGTTCAATGGCCAAGAACCATTTTTAGGAGTAAATGATTGGCACTGTATTCCATACAGAAATTATTCTTATCTCTCTTTATTCCCCTTATTTTCTCTAAATTAATTTCCACAAAGTATTTGTATTGTATATAGGAATTACCACTTTATTATTAACCCTCTAGGGACATGACTGAGGTTGGGAGAGAAAGAGAGAAGCAGGCAGTGAAAGTTGGAAAAGGAAATATTTATGAGAATCTTCTTTGCATGAGAGAGAGGAAAAATGGTCATTTAAAGAGTAACCCAAAGTATAATATGCAATATAATATAATCGTTTCCTTGCTTTCTCACAAATTATTTTTAAAAATTGCTTTGAGTTTTAGTAACCAGACCCTATACCCCAGTATTGTTGCAATATAATGACTGAGGAGCCGAGGGGCTTATAAATTAAAAATTGGATAAGTATTCCCATAATAATCAAATGGCTTGTCAATTTAACTATATTTGATTTAACATTCCAAAACTCACAGTAACCATTCCTTTTTAAATTCTCCTTTTATAAAGGGGTGCATTGAGCCTATAGAAAAAATTCAGATGGGGACTAAGACTAGAAACAAACAATCCACTTTATAAAAATAGATAAATGAAAAAGAAATACATTGGGTACTGTTCCTCCATTGAAAGTGACAGAGTTGAGGTAGTAGTTGAATTCTTTTGACCCTGTCACAGGAAAGCTTTTTATTTTTCCTTCCTTTTCTTTCTTTCTCTTTCTTTTTAAATTTTTAAAGAGGGGGAAAATGTTAAGCATTAGTGTGTTGCTCCTGCCACAAAATATTATTAAAGCATAACTACCAAACCAGAAAGCTTTGCCCTATAAATTTAATGTAGCATCAGTTTTGATCTAGGTATTTTGCTCTCCAAAGAGATGCTTAATCTTTTAAACAAAATCGAACTGAATGGATTTAAAAAAAAAAGTCTGTTGTAGTAAAGTGTCAGTACAGTTTACTAGCCAAATAACCAACTAGAGACATTCCCATAAGTGAGTGTGTGAATTTGAAATTTTGTTTTAACTATGAAAATATTGATTGGGCGGTATGATGATAAATGGCACCACTTTACTTTCAAGGAAGCAAATAGAAAATTGTCATTACTACCTAAATTTATTTTTTTGAACATAGATAATTCTTTCTTAACAAAAAAATAAAACCAGAGGGATCAAGACCAAATGAGACCATACACATGAAACAGAAATGTAAGGCTTGGTTAGAAATAATCATTAGTAGGACTTGAAGATATTTACTGAACGTGGTAATTTCATGTAAGTCATGATATTTACAAAGTTTAATAAGACCTATTTAGTTAATCTTTTTAGAAATGACTTAATTATCTTTTTAATAACCAAATAAATACACATAAGAAATTCAAATAATTTGGAATATATAATGAGACATAATTAGTGGAAAAAAGATGACTAGATTTATGCGAAATTTTATGTAAAATATCACCAAGTAGTTAAGCCACTTCATTAAAAAAAATAAATAAATAATAAATAAGGCACTTCATGGAATAATACATAAAAGGTATGTGAATAATTTAGGTATTTGGGGGATAGTGTGATCCTGATAGGTTTAAAGACTCATGTTGATTTTGATTTCATTGTATCTTGGAAGTTGTGAATTCCACCCCCTCCCCTTTAGTTCCTGTCTCGCTTCCTCCCCTAACCTATGGAAGTTGACATTTCCCCTTAAGAAATGGATTTCTGAAGGCAGGGAGTATCCTCCCACACACTGGAGGAATGCACCCGGGGCCTGGCACCCCTGGTGCACTCAGGGGGCCTGGTGCACCCAGGGGTCCTGGCGTATCTGGGGTATGGTCCATGGCTCCACCTGGGACATGAACCCAGGACCTTCTGTGTAAA
>NW_011888836.1:1655706-1688542 GCF_000151845.1 Pteropus vampyrus
ATTCCTTTTTAAATTCTCCTTTTATAAAGGGGTGCATTGAGCCTATAGAAAAAATTCAGATGGGGACTAAGACTAGAAACAAACAATCCACTTTATAAAAATAGATAAATGAAAAAGAAATACATTGGGTACTGTTCCTCCATTGAAAGTGACAGAGTTGAGGTAGTAGTTGAATTCTTTTGACCCTGTCACAGGAAAGCTTTTTATTTTTCCTTCCTTTTCTTTCTTTCTCTTTCTTTTTAAATTTTTAAAGAGGGGGAAAATGTTAAGCATTAGTGTGTTGCTCCTGCCACAAAATATTATTAAAGCATAACTACCAAACCAGAAAGCTTTGCCCTATAAATTTAATGTAGCATCAGTTTTGATCTAGGTATTTTGCTCTCCAAAGAGATGCTTAATCTTTTAAACAAAATCGAACTGAATGGATTTAAAAAAAAAAGTCTGTTGTAGTAAAGTGTCAGTACAGTTTACTAGCCAAATAACCAACTAGAGACATTCCC
The DNA here is from genome assembly GCF_000151845.1 of Pteropus vampyrus. Lineage (NCBI taxonomy): Eukaryota > Metazoa > Chordata > Mammalia > Chiroptera > Pteropodidae > Pteropus > Pteropus vampyrus. The sequence continues at coordinate 1,656,207 of NW_011888836.1, forward strand.
ATAAGTGAGTGTGTGAATTTGAAATTTTGTTTTAACTATGAAAATATTGATTGGGCGGTATGATGATAAATGGCACCACTTTACTTTCAAGGAAGCAAATAGAAAATTGTCATTACTACCTAAATTTATTTTTTTGAACATAGATAATTCTTTCTTAACAAAAAAATAAAACCAGAGGGATCAAGACCAAATGAGACCATACACATGAAACAGAAATGTAAGGCTTGGTTAGAAATAATCATTAGTAGGACTTGAAGATATTTACTGAACGTGGTAATTTCATGTAAGTCATGATATTTACAAAGTTTAATAAGACCTATTTAGTTAATCTTTTTAGAAATGACTTAATTATCTTTTTAATAACCAAATAAATACACATAAGAAATTCAAATAATTTGGAATATATAATGAGACATAATTAGTGGAAAAAAGATGACTAGATTTATGCGAAATTTTATGTAAAATATCACCAAGTAGTTAAGCCACTTCATTAAAAAAAATAAATAAATAATAAATAAGGCACTTCATGGAATAATACATAAAAGGTATGTGAATAATTTAGGTATTTGGGGGATAGTGTGATCCTGATAGGTTTAAAGACTCATGTTGATTTTGATTTCATTGTATCTTGGAAGTTGTGAATTCCACCCCCTCCCCTTTAGTTCCTGTCTCGCTTCCTCCCCTAACCTATGGAAGTTGACATTTCCCCTTAAGAAATGGATTTCTGAAGGCAGGGAGTATCCTCCCACACACTGGAGGAATGCACCCGGGGCCTGGCACCCCTGGTGCACTCAGGGGGCCTGGTGCACCCAGGGGTCCTGGCGTATCTGGGGTATGGTCCATGGCTCCACCTGGGACATGAACCCAGGACCTTCTGTGTAAAACAGACATGCTAACCCGAAAGTTGTGAATTTAGATTTGGCATTTATTGAGAGTATAATATTCGATGTTGCTTTTCATTTTTATAATAACTATAGTAGTTCACTATTATGTCCATCTTGAACATGAAATGAAAACACAGAGAAAAAAGGAATTGGCCCAGATCACATAACTGTTAAATAGAGAAAAGATCCAAATGCAGGCCCTCTCTTTACTTTGGCATGATTCATTTCCTCATCTTTTAGAGCCCCCAACCCCCAGTACTTCCATTCTGATTTGTAGGGTTTTCCATTCCTGCTAGGAAGCTGCCTTGTGTGCCCGGATATACCTGACCTCCAGGTGCCTGCTCCTCGTCTGCTCTTCATTGTCCAGCCTTAATTTTTCAGTGTGAATCATTCATTACTAAGTCAGCATTTATAATCTGATGTCTCAAAGTTTCTAGAATATTTTGACCAAACATTGGCAAAGTTAAACCATCAAATCAAACAAATACAAAACAAACAGATACTAGATTTTTTAAGTAAAAAAGAAGGTATTTTTGGAGGAAAAATGAACCTTTCAAAATCAAATCAAAACACACAAATGAATAATATTGTTCTTACAACACATTTTGTTCCTTTTGATTTTGTTACTTGGATCCAATAAATCTTCTACCCTCTTGAGTCACCCATTTTTTAAATATCCAAATAAATGGACTCTTCCTTCATCCTGTGTAAAGTCCCATGATCTCTACTCCATCTCTCGGGGAACTTATCATTTCTTCTGGTCATCATCTATCCATTTTCTGCTCACGCAAATTCTTGATCCTACTTCATGTTTTATCTCCTAGAACAAAACACGTTCCCAGCCCATATCAGTTCAAATATGGTTCATAACCTTTTGCTATCCTCACACAACACAATTCTGCTTACCAATTTTTGTTGATTTGGGAAGTTAATACATTTAGGGTTCAGCACAGCCTAGAATTGCAAACAACTTAATATTGAAAGTGGTTATTGTGGTACCAAACATTTGTTGGCCATTTTCTAGAAAGGAAATTTCTTATTGGTTGCATTCTTCCTTCGGTTCCAGCTGATAACCATTCATATATTCACTCTGCCCCTCTCTTTTTAGACCATTTTTTCCCTTTATTTTTTTCAGGGTTATTTAACCTCTCAAAAAAAAAATTAGTGAACAATTGCACAGTCCTCTTATTTCATTACAGAAAAATCTGCCTTTCCTTTTCTCCATAGTTTCTCAAGTGAACTATCCCAGAAGTCTCTTTTTCATAACCAAAATGGATTTTTAAGGCACCAGAGAATTCCTAAACAACCAGTTTCCCTAGATATGGCATCCTGCCACTCTTCTAGAAGGAAAAAAGTAGCTGCCATTTGTTTTGTTTTGAATAGCAAACTTTCTTGCTACATTAGTCTTTTTCAAACGCATTTATTTTTACACAGTGGCTACAAAAGATACCAGAATGACAAAAATAAGTCAGTCCTAAAATTTTTGGTTTTCTAGCATTGGAAAAACATACCCCAAAGACTCTTGCATTCTTTTAAAAGCAGACCAATACCAGACTAAATGTAGCCGGCTGTGAGGTATTCTTTACCCAGCAAGATTCCTTAATATGTACATATTTTAATGCCGTTATATAGAATTATCCAGCCTTAAAGGTAAATTATTAAGATGTTTATTGAAGAGTTTTCTGTCACTAAAGCACAGGAAGAAAAGCTCCAGGTGGCGACTCTTCTTTCTCCCCTTTCAAGTTTATACATTAAAGCACTTATTTGTATGCACCAAAACTAAGCATCTTGCCAGGGGTTATGTATTCCTTTGTGTCCTGCTAAGAAGGTAGTATGTGATACTTGAAATGTTTGAGATAGCAAATAGCCTAGTAGGTCTGGCCTGTTTGCCTCCTGCCCTGAGCTGCTGGCAATCTATTTCAAACTATGTGTGCATTGTAGGGTGAAGCATGTACCCACTAGAGCCAATGTCACCCTGAGCAGTGTCCTATTGAATATGAGATTAAGTGAGAGTCTCTAGGGACTAGGCAAAAAATGAATGTGCACATCACCAGCAGAGGCATGATCAATTTAACAAAAGAAAACTCTACATTTCACACTTCTTTCAAATGTTTATGGTGTCATATGCAATTCTGTCAAATATTTCTGAAATGCCAAAAAAATTAAAATATGCACCAACCACAGTTATTAGATGAATAGTTCACCCATCAATGGAAGCACCATTTGGGTGCCAAGAACAAAATCTAGATCTTGAACTACTTTAAGCTGAAGTTAGCTTTTTGCCATTTTGTTTAAAGCTCAAATAGTACTTTCCACTACAAAAATGTCACTGCTCTGAATCATAGGGAACAAAGTGCTGTGCCTATGTTAATCATGGTGGCAACCAGATGGGTAGATATTGTTGAAAGACAGACAGCAACCCAGTCCCACCATGGTAGGGAGGGATATTAAGGATTCTGGGATATATATAAATATATCCCAGAATTATATATTATATATTATTTATTATATATTATATATAACATAAAAATTATATATTGTATATAACATATAAATATGTATTATATATAATATATATTATATATATAATATATATATAATAGATATTCGGATTCTGAGGTAAGTCTCTTAGGTGTCCCTGAGAATATATGTAGGTTGTACACATGTGAGATTGACATCTCCTTCCAGACCTATCCCCAGGTAAGATGAAAAGAAATGTTATGAAGGTCTACAACCCTCCTGGCCTTCCCTCTACCACTCTAACCCAGATTTAACTAGAATTGGTTCAATTAGAGGACAGAATTGAAATTTAAAAAATAAAACATAATATGCAAATCACCTCATAACTTTTTTTTAAATATGTAGCAAATAGTGCATTGAGGAATTTAAAATCAAAGTGACAGATTGGGGCTATGAAAGCAGCCAGTTCAGGTAATTTTATGGGGAAAAAAAAACATATTTTGCACAACAAAGAAAAAAGAATAAAATTGACCCATTTTCAAAAGACTTCAGAGAACATTTTATACAAATGACAATGGATCATCTACATTCTATATCATGCGAGGAGGAAAGGCTAACCCTGTCCCACTTTATTTACTTTATACCAGTATAGTATTTATTAAAATTTTTTCAATTTTTTAATATATAAATAAATTTGTATTTTACCCCTTAAAGTAAGCATTGATAAGTATTTTTCAGATAGGAAATTGGAAACTGAACAAATAAAAAGGATAAATTAAATCACTCTGTGTCTCAATTTCATACAGAAATTAAGCAGATGTCACAGAAAATCTAAGGGAGCATATATGGTAAACAATGTGATCTTTGAAAGTCCTGGATTAAATTCAGGATCTAACACTTATACTGAGTAATCTTCAGTGAGTTAACCTTTCTGAACTTACATTTTGTGTGGATAAAATACCTCCCCCTTCCTTTCCTTGGACTGTTGTGAGAATTCAGTGGGGCAATGTATGGGTGCCCATCCTTTCCTTGCTTTCTTACAGGAACTGCCCTTGGTGGTGTTTTCTTGGCAAATCTGCCCCTATAATTGCTGGACCTGGGGCAAGAGAACCAGTGTAAGTGCCCTTTTCTTTCTTTCTTCTTTACAACTCCTCTACCACAACCCCTCCAGCATTTTGAGGGGCCTCATGCACATGCACTGGGACCAGTCTGCATACACATCAAAGCCCAAAGCATCCTTTAAACACCCTGCAGTATTGCCCCAATAGTGCACCAAGTGGAGATCTCCCCCAGAGATCTGATCTGAGAAGAAGGCCCATGCAGACCCAGCAAGGCCTCAGGGATGTTTCCCCAGAGAATTCCGGCCCCGCAAGTATGTGGCGCATGGTCTAGGTAAGGCAAATACCTTGATCCTCCTTACCCTATGTGGATGCAATGTTTCTGGAAGAGGACAAAGTGCACTCTCCAAAGTGCATCCCCTGGCTGGGAAATAATCTCAGTCCCACAGTTCCTAGGACTATCTTAAAGGCAATACCTTTTTTTTCAGGTTTTATTTCTAGATTGTTTAGCATAGAATCTTTAGCTAAATAATTATATAGCATTATCAGGTTTGTTTTCTTCTTTTGTTTATCTTTATTTTTATTAGTTTTAAGTATACACTACATTGGTTAAACATCTATATAGTTCATAAAACGATCTCCTCAATATTCCCTCTGTCCTCTGACCCTCCACCTAGCCAACATCTTAATGCTATGCCATGCTCCACATCCCCGTGACCATCCATCAGCTACTAATTTGTACTTCTTTAGTCCTTCACCCCCATTCTCCCAGCCCCCCAAACCTCCCTCCCCTCTGTCCATCACCAAATTGTCCACTATATTTGTGAGTCTGTTTTTGATTAGTTTGGTTTTTTTATTCATTAGATTCTGCATATAAGTGAAATCAAATAGTGTTTATCTTTCTCTGTCTGACTTAAATACCTTCTAGGTTCATCAAAGCAATATATTTTTCCATCCCCTTCCTTTTAGTCTGTGTGTGTCTTTTAATCTGAAGTAAATCTCTTGTAGGCAGCATATGTAGGGTTCTTGTTTTCTTATCCATTCAGCTACTCTATCATTTGGTTGTAGCACTTAATTATTTTCCATTTGAGGTACTTATTGATGGGAATGTAGTTGTTACCATTCTTTATTCCTGTTTTTACTACATGTTTTTTTCTTCTTAAAGAAGTCTCTCTAACATTTCCTGTAATACTGGCTTGGTGGTAATAAATTCCTTTAGCTTATTTTGTCTGGAAAGCTCTTTAGCTGTCCTTCAACTCAAAATGATAGCTTTGCAGGATAAAGTATTCTTGGTTGTAGATCCTGGGTCTTCGTCCTGTCAAATATTTTCTGCCAAACCCTTCTGTCCTGCATAGTTTCTTTTGAGAAATCAGCTGCCAGTCTTATGGGTATTCCCTTATAAGTAGCTATCATTTTTTCTCTTGATGCTTTTAATATTCTCTCTTTGTATTTAACCTTTGGCTTTTTAATTATGATGTGTCTTGGTGTGGGCCTCTTTGGATTCCTGATTTTTGGAATTCTCTGAGCTTTCTGGGGTATTATGTCCATTTCCTTCACAAGGTTAGGGAAGTTTTCCATCATTATTTCTTCAAACAGCTCTTCAACATTTTGTTTTTCTTCATTTACACCGATCAGACAGATATTTGGACCCTTAATAATGTCCCATATCTTCCTTAAATTATTTTTATATTCTTGGCATCTTTTTTCTTGCCATTCTGATTGAGTGTCCTTGGCATTCTCATCCTCTAGATAAGGCATTTGATCGCTTTTTTTATTCATTTTGTTTATTCCATTTAATATACTTCTCATCTCAGATAATGTGTTCTTCATTTCAGACTGGTTCCCTTTTGTAATTTCCATTTCCATTTTTATGTTTTTTATCTCTTTGTTGAAGTTCTCTACACTTCTCAAAAGATCATTGAGCATCTTTATAACCAGTGTTTTGAACTCTGCATCTATTAGATTACTTGGCTCTATTATATCTGGATCTCTGTTCTCTTCTCTCATATGGTTTCTGCTTCTTTGTCTTCCCATGTCGGCTGCATTTCTATGTCTGTTTCTATGTACTAAGCAAAGCTCCTAAGTCTCCCAGTCTTATTAGTGTGGATTTGTGAAGTAAGTGTCGAGCACTGGGAGCGGGGAGTGCTCAACAGGGAACACTTCTGTATAGAGCGAGTCTCGCCTCGGCCCTCACTTCAACAATGTCTCCCTGTAAGTCCCTGGTGCCCCCTGCATGCAGCCAAATTGCCCCTGGTGCTCAAAGCGAGCAGGTGTGTCACCATGAAAATCCACTCGCAGATGCGGCCCCTTTAAGAGGCTTCTGTCGCTGCCACTGCTGCAGCCTCTGTTTCATTCAGCAGCTCGAGACCAGGCAGCCCCGTGTCCTTGCTCCATCTTACCTTCTGCCTTTGCAGGGCTATTTCCTGGACTTCTCCCTAATTGTATGGCTTGTTCCTCTAGATCCCAGGTATTTTTCCTTGCTGCTGCTCCTTATTACCGTTGCAACTTTGATTTGGTCACCAAAGGAATGAACTGAGCCTCTATAATCTATGCCATGTTTTTGAGTCCACATTATCAGGTTTTTTAAGATAGAGTAAATATTATTTGGTGGTTGGCCTATGTAGAATATATGATGCTTTAAGTTGCAAGTAACTAAAATCTGTCACTTCAACAACAACAAAGAGGGTTAAATAACCCATACCAAGAAATTCTGAGGTGGGACGGTTCCATGGTACATTAGTTCAGAGCCTCAATGACATCATCCTGGGGTGTGGTCCCTTCAGTTCTCCTTGCAGTGTGTTGGTTTTGTCCCCTTTTCCAAGCATCGTACCCGGAAGTGACAACATCTACTGAAAGAAAAGGAGGTGTTTTCTCCCGACTGTCTCTTTATATTGGCAAGAAAAACCTTTTAATGAAATTTTCAACAGAATTCATCTCACATGTCATTGGCCAGAAATGTCAACAACCACCTAAAGCAAGAAGAATGAGACCACGATGACCAGTTTATGTCAGTCATGTTTCGTCCATGTCATGTGAGAGGAAGGTTGGGTACCAGCATGGGACAAGAGGAGAAATGACTTCAGGGTAGGCACTCAGGGCAGCTATGTCTGCCATAGTCAGTAAAACTAGATAGCTACTTCCCTCCCCTGGGAATGCCAGATTCTTAGTCTTGTGCAAATCTAAGCTTCCAGTGGTAGAAGAAGTTTGGAAGACCTTCTCAATGTTCCACTCTTTTCCTGTGCTCACCTGTACCCATCCACTGCTTGTGCTCCACTTCCTGCCTTTCTGTGTGGGCTGAGTCAGAAAGAGCCACTGTCTGCACTGTATCAGCACCTGGCTTGCTTTTTCTGAAATCAGCATCTCACGCTAAACACCAGTAAAAGATTTTGCCAGAAAAATAGCTTATTGCCTTAGGTGTTCAGATGACATTTATTTCCTTTCCCTCCTGGAGTGTCTCCCACTGCCTCTATTATTAGGTAGAGCACCTTTTCTAGTCCCTGCTGGAGGCCACATTCATTGAGCCAGTCTACAGACTCTTCTTTACAGCTCTTCCTTTGACTGTGAATTTCTTGTTTACTCTTTACAGTAGCTTTATAAAATGCCTAGCTGTCTGCCTGTCATGTAACAGGCACTCGAAATGTTTGCTCTCTTTTGCTTTCTCCTAAGTGTGCAAGTGTTGGTGAGCTGCTTCCCCTACACACAAAATGTACTAGATAATTAACAAGTTTTCTAATAAACTTAGGTAGTCAAACAAGTTTACAGAGGATAGTTTTATAAGATTACAAAGTACACTGCAACCCCTGAAAACAATAAATCAATATTCACTGATATAAGCACACTTTCTTTGTTTTTTTTTTTTTTTTTTCCTTCGGCCTGTGGAATATGAGCTTCCCTGAATGTCTGAGGCCCAATCCTTTGATGTGGGTCAATGTGAAGGAAAAGATGAGTAGGATGAGGATTTTTTAAAGATAAAAAAGGAAAACTCGGGGCTAGCATGAATGAAACTATGCTGACATCTCAAAGAATAAAATTAAGCTCACCTCTGGCCTCCACCAGCTTTCTCCATGAGCTAATGAGGTGATGATTAAGAGCATGGGAAAGGGAGCAATGAATTATGGTCCTTTTCTCCAGATGAAAAGCTGGGCAGGATCGTGTGTCTGTTAGCCAAATAAATTGCTGTTTAAAGTGAACAAGCTCTGACTTCACAAGCATAGATTCCGACAGGACTCATATCATTACCTTTCTTAATGAAATGTTGACTCTTCTTGCCTTCATACAGAAAATTAACCCTAAATAATGTTAAAGCTCTTAATTCAATATAGATTCTACTAATTCATCCTCTCAAAGCAAATCTACCAAGGGAAAAGAAGATAATTTTAGATTATTTAGCAGAAATTGTGGTTGAATCCTTCCAGTGTTTCAGTTCAGAGGGTTTCTATATAATTCTAACCATAAACGATAAAAGTTTTTGAAGCCTGGGAGAATATTTAAATGTTGTTTCAAATTAGTGCTCATATGACGGTTTACAAATTCTAAATTGCTAGATAATCTGGCAAGTCTCCACTTTACTTTTGATTGATAATCTGGACATAGGGTAATATTGTAATACTTAGATAAAATCAAAATATTTATTAATCTACATAGATTGTACATAGACTAACCACACTCCTAGCAATAACAGATTTTATCCTTTTTCATGAAAATGAATAAGGTTAGATGCTAAAATGCTGAATAGTAAAATATATTTATAGGTTTAGTTGAGCAAACCATCTTAGGAAAAAGGAATCTAGGTGAGCTGTGCGTTAAGGTGAAAATGTCAATATATATTGGTATATAACAATAGGCATATCAAGAAATATTCTCACTATGGAAAAAGAAAAAGAGTTGTTTTTACTGCATTGCTGTGTAACGAAATGCAACAAAATTTAATGATATAAAACATTTGTTTTGCTTGAGGTTTTGTGGGTTAGGAATTTGGAAAGAGTTCAACTGGGCAGTTTGTCTCTAATCAACGTGTTGTCCACTGAGGTTACTAGAGCTGGAGGATGCACTTCCAGGATAGTTTCTTCATTCACACATGTCTAGAACCTGGGTTGGGATGGTAGGAACAGCTAGTAGCTGGTCATATATGGTTCATGCAGCTCTCTTTCTATGTGGCCTCCATGGGTGGGTAGCTTGAGCTTCCCCCCTGCATGGTGGTCTCAGGGTAGTCTGACTTCTTAATAGTGGCTTGCTTCTCCCAGAGCAAGTCTTAAAAGATTCAAGTAGAACTGCCTTATTTTCAAGGCCCAAGCCTGGAAACTGGCATATCTAGCATATTCTGAGTTAAGCAATTTACTACGACCTGGACAGTTTCAATGGAAGAGAATTCAATACCACTTCTTAATGTATGGTCATTTTTATTCTAGCACAGGAATGAATGAACATATTATGAAAAGATCATTTTACAAAATAATTTATTCCTGTTACTTTTATATAATGAACATACCAAAGATATTTAGAATTTTATGTCATTTAAAAATAATTATTCGCACCTAACTTACTAGAAATATGTAATTGCACAAAAAAAGGTACAAATGCACACACCCCTCCTTTGGTCAGTAGCTGATGCGTATACCAATAAAACTAGCATTCTCACTTTGCAGAGATATTTAAGACCTGGCAATCACTGATTTTTGTTGTAGTTGTTGTTGTTTAGTTTTGCTGTTGTTTTTGCCAATCCGACTTCAACATCTAAAGGCCTTCCAAAGAACTTCTCTACCAACCAATGACTGCCTTAGAATGAGATTGAATATCAAAAGGTTTACTCTAAGATTTAATTCACCCAGGCCAGTGTTGGAAATCTGAAAGGAACGATTACTTCTCACATGAATTATGAGCTTGTCAGGTGGGTCTAAGTGGGAAGAAATTCTGTATTTGAGAATTTCCAAGACAACAAAAAACTATTGTTTCTCATATTGACCTTACTACCTTTTTACAAAGGGGTCAGCCCAAGAAAAATCTTTGAGCATTCAGATCTTCTCAGGCTTTCTACACACTATGACAATGGCAGACCCCAGGGCTGGGGAGTACAGATGGAGTGTCAGCTCTGCCAAGGCAGATGGCCAACCTCAGAGGCTCAGAGCTACTACATCGATATGTTTCTGAAGGGCCAGTTTCCATTGCTCAGTACACACTGTCCGGTGCTCACAGCACTCAGTGTGCTCATAATGGCTCTCTTTGCCCGAACATCCTAGCAACCTATCAACCAAACAGAAACTGACAGACAAGCAAGTGGAGTTTATCTAAACTCACAGGAAGGCAGTGAGAGGCCCATCATGCAGTGTCTGCTGAGGCCAGTGCCATGTCAACATTGGCACAAATTCAGGCATAAATAATAAAATCAACTCCTCTGCCTTTTCATACTATTGACTAAATAGAAACTCTGCATTTTCTATAGTTTTATGTAGACCATTTTAGACTAGTTAGTCTTTAATTGGCCTAGTTAAGCTTCTCTGTTCCTGCCCTACAGTGCAGTAAAGTCCTCTCATATCCTTGTTATTGTACAGTTTTCTTTGGTATTATTAAAAGGTAGTTTTTACCTATCTAACTGAAGAAATTATTGGATCTTGGAAGTTATTTGTTCAAGGTGCTACTATTTATTGCAAGAAGTAACTTCTGGCAATGAAGTTTTCCGATTTTTAGAAAAACTCTCCCTTTTTTTTTTAGATAGCGTCAGACTATTCCAATAGCTGTTGCTCACTACAAAATATGTGTGGGGATTTGAACCACAAACTCTAGATTCTAAAATCGTGTCATCTTAGCTCATAATTGGGGAGAGTTTTGCAATGTCAATTTGTGTTTCATTAAACCAATTTGTATTTGAAAAGAGTTATGACATGAAGAGGAGAGGAAAAGAATTCATTAAAATGGAACTCTAGTTCTTCCTTAGAAATTCTAAGGGAAGGCAAGAAAGAGGAGTCATGATAAAGATATCAAGAAATTCTCAAAGGCTAAACTTTATAATATTTGTGTAAATGAAGCTATTGACCTTGAGAATATTAATAATTATTCTGTGTTACTAGGGACCACGTGACATGAAATGTTCATAAAGGGAAGCACCAAGCAATACACTACATTGCTGTGTCCCCGGACTGATGTGACAGCATTAAAAATGTGACTGGATCAGGCACTTGATCACTTAAGATTATTATTAAACATATCATTTTATTTAACCCTCGCAATGACCTATGAAGTAGGAACTAGTATTATCCCCCTTTCAGATAAATATGTGATTTAGAGAAGTTAACTGATGTGCTCAATATCCCACACTGATTAAGTGGCAGAGCTGCAAACCAAACTCTTCAGCACTCTGCAGAGCTGCCTTAACCACTGTAACCAGTAAGCTCAGAAAGGATAAAACTCTCTGGGTACAGATTCCAATCCTCCCAATCACTAACTGGAACCTTGTGCCTATTAGGAAAAATTTCTGAGACTCTTTTCCACTAGAAAAATTGAAGTAATTATTAGCTACTCCATGGAGTTATTGTGAAGATTAAATTAAATAATATTTAAGTGTCATTAAAGTGCCTAATTTATAATAGGTACTAAATAAATAGTGAGCTATCAAAAAAATTCAAAGTCTACAGGTCTTTTTGTCATTCTACTCCTAAAACATTGTGTTAGGCATTTACATGTTAACTGAATAAGCAGTTAATTCATTCAAACAAATAATTTTATAAATAACAAATAATTGAAAAGGAAAAGTCTACTAAAATGTTTTTAACAGATTAATTTATTCAGGTAGCCCTCAAAATCTGGAGGCTGATGATTTGGCAATATTTTTAACTAATTTGTAGTTTGGTGATTTGGCAATATTTTTAACTAATTTGTATCAAGTTTTCTTACCTGAAAATGGGTATATTGTTTGTAAAGTCTCATAACACTGTGAGAATAAAATGAATTAATCCATATAATATCTGATAACAATGATGAGCACATAGACATTATTCAATAAACATTAGCTACCGTTATTAGCATGATTATAATAGCACATTGCTAACATCACTTAGAAACAAGAATTAAAGAAAAACTCAAATTTTTTTCAGTTGAAATATTAGATAGATAAACAGATATTTTGTGTATATATGTATTGTGTGTGTGCATGCACTCACGCCTACAAACACGAGAGAGAGAAGAGTAGGAGCAAAAAAGAACATCTAATAAAAAGATATTCTATGCTTTGTTCCCAGGGTAACGTAGCTCATAGGTACCTGCGGTTACGATGGGAAGTCAGTCCAGCTAATTCTAAAATCCATGTTCCTTTTACTAGATCATGCTATTTCCTGTGGGAAGAGATTGACTAAGACAACCTTGCATTTAGGTGGATTTTATATATTCACATTCTATCTTTACAATTGATAAGCAGGAATCTTTTGTATCTTAATACCCAAAGCAACAATGATTTTTAAGATATGGGTAAAGACATATTGTCTCTTATTACCAAAATGTAATAAGAGTAATTACCAAGACTACTTTATAATGTAATTACCAAGACTACTTTTCTTATAAGTCTTACATTAAAACAGCTAAACATGGCAATAATGGTGCCTTTAGTTTTAGGTTGACCCTGCAAATCAGCTAGCACCGTAACCTGATTGCCCTATCTGTAACTGAGGCATTTGAAGGGAGTATATCTTAAAGACCCTTCCTCTCTAAATTTCTACTTCTTTCCACTTTTTCACGTTGACTCAGAAGTGTAGACATAATACAGATTCTCATTATCCAAAAGTATTGCCAGCGTTTTTCAATTCAAATCTAGTTGAAACAAAAAACGACATTAAAAAATTCATGGGAGTTAGCTTTATATTATCTGGCAGTTACGTTACTCTCCTCCATCCCGCCTATTTTTTTAAATAAGTACATTTGCACAGTAATTTTCTCTCTCATGATTCTATGCCTTCTTTACAGTGTGTTTTGCCAAAGAAACGTCGGACATAAATGAACATTCTCAGGTATCCTAGCAACAGGATGTGATTAATAATACCTCTCAGAGCAGGGCAGATAAAATGCCTGTGAGTGAACGCAAACTCAGAATTGGCCACTGAAAAATTGGGAGTGCAGTGAGGGAAGCTTGATAAGATTCCATGACAGACTTTATTATACAAAAATGGAAGCAGGTAGAAGGAAGAGTATATTTTGGAGATTAGATTATATCCGAGTATAAAAATACAGTATATATACATATATCACACATACGTGTGTGTAGTGCAAGTATATGTATGTGTATACATGCATATACATACATATATACACAGATTTGTGCATATACACTTTAGATGTGTGTACATATACATATAAATTCATATATATGTACACACAAAATTTTCTTTTTATTAGAAGTGACATAAGATACCAGGTTGTGATACAAATGCCCCGCTCATTATTGGTGAGACATATTGGATTGCCATTTATGTGCCTGTGGTTTTAAAAGACCAGAAATAATCACTGTGATGAAGGGACTACTTTCTCACTGAAGTACTAAAATGTGCTATAAATTGATATATATTTAATGTTTCTCCATGGAACAATGTCAAGAACTCAAGTCTAAAGTAGCTTTTTAAAATATCAAGACTCAGTTTGTATAAATAAATAGTCATGCGATGTAGAATTTAATGTTCAATTAAAGACATTTTCTCAGAAGAAAAGTTTTACCCTGCAGATTCCATTTTTATGAGATCATGGTCCATTTTTTTTCCTCACAGGTTGAGTGTTGCATCCAGGTTTAAACAGAAGTAAACTGCACACTATTCTTTAATGTTTTGTGTTTAAACTACAATCTGTGCTAAAATAAAACACCACTAGGGCAAAATGTATGTTCATTATTCTGAAAGCCTCTCTGTTATTTTATTACCCACTTTTCTAATATAATAGCTTTCTAGATTGTCAGTTGTAATGTAAATACCTGGTGAAAGCTCTGTTCTTGATTGTACCTCCACTCAGTGGTAGCAGTACTAAAACTTACTTCATTTTCTCTAGCATTTTATGGAGGTTTGGGATATTACATAACTCTTCGTCCTCTCCATTCCAAGCACCTATGTTCAAGGCACCATGAGGCAGCAGGAGAGAGGGGAAAGGATATGCCCTTTGCCCTTGAGGAGACCACAGTCCAGTTAGGGAAACTAACCTGCATCTCATTATGAACCAAACACTGGAGTTCGTACCATGGCAAAGATATAAATAAAAGGCTATAGAAGCACAGATTAATTCTGCAGGGAGTCAGGAGTTGGGGGAGGTGGCACAATGCAAAAGCTTCACAGAAGGGCTGGCATCTGAGCTCAGCTCTGAAGGATGAGTAAGGTTTTTTTCATGGGCAAGAACAACATGGCATGACATTCCAGGAAACAGAGACAGCATGAACAGGGAGGGAAGTCTAATTCCTGGCATAATTGGCAAGTGTTCTGTATGGTGCTTGAGGTATCAGAAGATAGGCAGGTTTTAGCCAAACTTCATATTAGGGAATGTGGATTTTAATCTTTAGTAGAGATCAGACTTTAAGGATAGAAAAACCATCCATAAAACCAATGAAATCAGTTAGGAGCCTGTAGAAAATAACCCCAGGAAGAAATATCAAATTCATGACCTAGGGCAATGGCAGTGAGAGAGAAGAAGATAGCTCTGAAAGTTCCTATAGAGAGAGAATGTAATGGTCTGAGGATCAGAGTAGATGTGGAGTTTGAGTGAAAGGGAAGGAACTGATGATTCTTAGGTTTCATGTTTGGGTACCTGAGCAGCTAGGAAGACAAACAGTTTTATAGGAGAATATAATGATTTAATTTAAGGACATGTGTTGTAGTACAGAAGAAAATACAGACAGAGATTTCCAGTGGACCTGAAACCTAAATAGATTTTAGAGCTAGAGACAGAAGTATCTTAATTGTCTCTTTCCATGAAGGTGAACACCGAGAGAATGAGAGAGGAGATCACACATAGGGAGCAAGATAAAGAGACTAAAAAAAGAAACCTAGAGCTGTCATCTCCAGTTAAACAGTGCAATCTCTGTGTCCCTCAACCATTTTAATATTTTCTTATTTAACTAGTTTTCATTTTTCTGATTTGAAATTTAGTGTATATGTAGCTAAGTATAGAAATTGAAATGAATTCCTACAACAGAACTAATAGCATAATAAAACTAATAAATAACATTTATTTAACTCTCTACAGTTTACAGAGCCCTTTTATATAACACAGGGGCAAAGAACTGTTTAAGGTCTCGGTGAAAAAAAATATTATCAGCAATGCCTTCTAGCCTCCCTTCTGAAACATCAAACACCAATATTTTGTGTGACTTTCCTCCATTTCTTGCTGGCTTTTGGAATTATTTATGGAATTATTTTTATATGGAATTATTTAATCCTCATAGTATTGCAAATAAGCATATCTGATCCCACTTTACAGGTGAGAAAGTCAAGGAAACCAATTAATTTGATGCAATTAGCATCACTAGTTGTATTATATTAAGTGATAAATTAACCAAAGCCTTCATAAAAAAAATTATCTAATAAGTATTGATTATTTATTACTGTATAACAATTTACCCAAAACTTCGCTGCTGAAAACAACAATGAACATTTGTCATCTCACAGTTTCTGTGGGAAGCTTTGGAGTGGCTAACTGAATGGTTCCAGTTCAAGGTCTCCCATGCAATTGCAGTCAAGGTGTCAGCCAGAGCTATAGCCATCTGAAGGTCTGACTGAGGCTGGAGGATGGGCTGCACAGATGCCTGGCAAGTTGATGCCTATTAGTAGGAGGTCTTAGTTCCTTATCGGCTATTGACAGAAGGCCTCAGTTCTTTGCTACTCGGGCCTCTCCATCAGGTTGCTTAAGTGTCCTCACAACATGTAATCTGGATTCCCTCAGAGGGAGTGATCCATGAGAGCAAGGTGGAAGCCACAGAGATTTTTAAGGCCCGATCTCGGAAATCACACGTCATCATTTCTGCAAAATCCTATTGGTTACACAAGTCAGTCTAATTCAGTGCAGGCGGGGACAAGAATACCAGAAGGAAGAAAAGGAAGGTCACTAGAGTCACTTTGAAGACCGACTATCACACCATATTATTTATCTCCAATACATTCATTATCTACCTGACTCATTCCTTTGCAAGTTAAAGACTCTCCAAATAGATGTTTTTATTTAAACATTTTATAATTCAGGACTTGAATAACATTTTTTAAAATCCATGAAAATGTTTGAGGCTTCTTGTATATAAAAATGTATAATAGTAAACAATGGTTTCCCAATTCAAAAAACTTAAAAGAGGAGGTGCCCCATCACACTTGGTAATGAATGAAGCCTTTAAATGGACTATTCATGCTATTTATCTTTTTGAATAGTTGAAATAAATTGCATCCAACAAGTCCTCTGGAAATCACCCAAATAAATAGAGTGTGCCATTAATCAAGATGCCAGTTAAATGAATTCTACACTTTTGGCAGCTGCACAAGGGAAAGATTGTGTATTTTCCACTTTATATTTTAGGATTTTTAAAGACATGAAGAGCTAGTGAAAAAACTTAAAGTTTATATACAGCTTCCATGTATTGCATAAACTCTCAATAATGAGTTCTGTCTGTGAAATGATAGCCAACAGGACAGTGATGACTGGAAGGGTGGCCTTCACTTACCCATCACAAAATGAAGGCTGTCACTTCATCACTGGTATTTACACACACCATTGCCTTGGTGCAAAGCTACCTATCTAAGCCTATAAACATACTGGAGTGTCCCATAGGCTAGCAGAAACCTTGATTTTTGCTCCTATTCAAGCTATTGTCCCATCTCACGCTTTTGCATGCTGTCAGATTTCATGAGCAAGAAGCCGTTCATCAGCCTCATGTTCCTCATTGCTCACTGATCTTCAGGCCTAACTGCCTCTTTTGAGTTTTCCGCCCACTCTCTGCTAAAACTGCGCTCTCACAATCTAGCAACAATCGAGTGAATTTGGCAGCATTGGATGCTGTTGGTACCCCCCATACTTCCAAAAATTTTATTTGTAGTACATGACTTTGTACTCCATGAATCTCTGCTGTTTCATCTGACTTCTCATGGTCCTATATCACAAACAAAAGTAGCATTTTTGTTTTCTTGGACAATATCCTCAGCCCAACCCTCTGTGTTGTCTGCCTTTACATTCCATTCCCTGCCCCCCTCAGCTCCACCTGTCTTCTCAAGATGGGCATTTTCTGCACCTGTAATTTCAGTTCTAACCTCTCACCCAAATTCTATGTCCCTGTAGCACTTCAGACGCAGTAAGTCCAGAACAGAACTTGTCATTCCCATGCTCCATCACATTTTACTGTTCCCCTATATTACATCTCCACACCAAAGACACCTAGATAACCATTCATCTTCACTTTTCCTGCTCCCTTGCATTTCACATTTGGTACATCCCTGGACCCTATAAGTTCTGCCTTCTCACTCTCTCTTGCATTCATCACTTCACTCCTTTCCACTCTCACTGCCGTACTTAGTCTACACCTCTTGCTCAACCTCTAGGAGAGCCCTCTTCCTATGCAAAGCTACTAGTGTTCATTCGGGTTCCTAAACTGAGCTCTATACATGATTCGTTTTGCTCAAATAGCCTTGTTATACAAAGCTCATACTATTTCCTTTGCCAAGAATCATTCCTTTCTCTATTTCAAATTCCCAAATTCACATGTATCTCTCCAGGTTCAAATTAAATACCACTTTCTCCATAATTTTGTGGGCACCACTTCATTTCTTAAAATAATTTCTTCATCCTCTCATCATTAGGCATTCTGTACCTTTTGGGGGCACAACTCATTTCATGTTGTATTGTCTGTCCTTTATCTTCTCAAGTAGGTTGTAAGAGGCCACTATCTTATTCAGGTGCTTCTCCCAAAGTTTGTCTTATGGGGATTTGCACCTTGTAGGTTTATTTTTGAATAAGTGACTCTTATTAACAAGATTTTTTAAAACCCTAACAGCATGTTGAATCTCTAGTCACTTATTTTTGACTTCCATAAATTGATTTGGGAGCATTTTCCATCCCTTTCAACTGTGCCCAATCATATCTAGAAGCATGCTGGATGTGGCTGAAGTAGTGATTATGTTTAGAAATTGCCATAATCTGGGCTTTCATCTTGCTTTCATTATATTCCCATGGTCCCACACTGCAACTGATCTGCCACTTCTCATTTCAGGGAGAGTGGAGAAGAAAAGAGAACAAAAAGCAACTTCAGGTAAGAAATTTTGACTAATGGCTTCACCTTTATTTCTTGTTTTTATTTCCACTTTTAAGAAAATCTATTTGCAGTAATACTTTATGGTCTTTGAATTGATTGATATTAAATGAATTAAAATAAATTAATACATTTAGCTTTTTCACTTTCATTTCAATCATTTCCTTTTCATTATCATTCTATGCAAGAGGAAATTAGATAGAATATTATTTAATTTTTTCATGATTATCTATTATAAGGTAAGTCTTGCAACCACAAATTTTAAAGTATGGAGGTTGTAATAGCTGATGACTTTATTTTCTCAAGTATTTATGAATTTTAGTTATTATTCTTAAAACCATGTATGTAGTTGATGTTTCTCAGGACATTGTTGACTACTTAACTAAGAAGAATCTTTCCATTATGGAGGAATTTAAAGAATTATTCCATTTCCAAATTCTAATATGTATCCATTCATGAATGATGCTTTGGCACAATGCCATCGTACATAGTAAGGGTCAATATTTGCTAACTTATAAAAAAATAAATTTTTACATAATTTCATTACTTGGCTTTTGGCTTAAAGTTGTGAGATAAGATAGGTTTTTATTTATCAAGCAAATTTTTATATAAGAGCAGTCTTCCAGCTCCCAATGCCAATAATCAAAAAAAGTTCTACTTTGACATATATACGTATGCCCAACACCTTCCCACGTCTCTACCAACCCATTATTCTATGATATATGATTGTTGCCAACATAAAGACACATGGCTCCCAGTCACTATCTACTTTCAACTTCATTTTTTTGTCTGGTAACAACGTATTATGTGCGTTTCCCGACAATTAGTATAGTTAATAGAAAACAAAAATCTATATTAATCTAAAGATGTATAAACAGCCTAAGCTCCTGTCTCTTCTCCTTTCCAACCTTAGCATTCATCTCAGACAGCTGGGCAACTTACTACCTGAACAACTTCCCTCTTAAATGCTGTTGTTTGTATTCTCTTTTTATATCTTTTAAAGCCTAATGATGAATACCAAAAAAAAGAAAAAGAAAAAAAAAGTGGATGCAAGAAAGTGTCTGGTCTCCTTACAGATGTCATTACCTCTATTATTGCTTCTTGGGGGAAAATTTATACTGTTTCTTAAATGCTATTGCTATGATCCTGCAGATACTGGCTTCTTTAATTAAAGACGCTTTATAGCTAAGGAAAAAAAAAACTAAATTGGCTTGTGTTAAACCAAGTACCTCTTTAGTTTCCTGTATAGCATGGATTCTATGTGACCAAAGAGTTAAAGACAGAGGCAGGACAAGAACTCATGTTTCTTCATGGATTCTTTCCAGTCTCCCATCATCCTAACCATTCTTTCAAATCAAAGTGCTAGTCACTTTGATACTGTGTTCAGTTTCTTGCTTAATAAAATATTTTTCAACAATTGAAAAAAATTTTAAGGCAATGACATCTTTGGCAGGAAACACTAGTCATCAGGGTTATAAGAAAACTTCCTTTATTAGTGGAGTTAATTTGCCCCAACTGATTCACAGCTTGTTAATGTGTCTGATAGCTATGAGAAAGTAGAAAAATATTTTCTATGAGAAAGTGAAGTCAAAGATAATTAATAGACAGAGCTCAAAGTATTGGGGAAAATTTTTAGGCTCCTCATCATTTCAAAGAACACAAATACTACCCTAAGGAAATCTATATTTGAAAAAGTAGTGCCTTTTCAAAATTGGGATATAACCTTTGCCAACATAGTCATAAATATCACCACATTCACGGTCCAATGCTAGTCTAAGTAAATGCATCATTAGATAAAACATATGCTTAAGACACCAAGAAAATCATGGAAATCCTAGCTCTGACTTCTTGGTATAATTCATTCATTCTGCTCAGATTCTATGTCCTGCCTGCTGGATTAGACAATACATCCCACACTTTCTTGTTTATGGTGTATCTCTCAACTATGGGAGATTGGTATTAGGTCTTTGATCCTTTCAATCTACCTCCATCTTATTTTACTAATCATGATTGGATCCAAAGTATTTAGAAAAAAAATATTGTAGACAAAAATATTTCTCATTAAAACAAGGACTTTCAGGATCCTGACGTTTTGGTTGGGCAAAGTTGATTAAAGAAGATGAATGTTACAGAGGTAAGTTTTTGCTCAGGATAAGAGATAAATTCCTAACAAGGAAACCTCTCCAGGACTGGAAAGAATGAGATTATGTTAGTAAAATTGTACAGTAGTTGAGCTATCACCTGTACAGGATGTTGGTAAGAGATTCATGAAGAGTTTGGGTGGATCATTCCTAAGTTTCTTTCTAATTTTGTGTCTATGATTCTACTTACCCTTATTGCTTTATTGAAATGGCTCTACTATGTATTTGTGGATCAACACACGCACACACACACACACACAGCTTAAATGACTCACATTTCATTATATAACTGAATGAATGTTCTAACGCTTAATCTAAGTTAGTTTGGACTGAGTTACTCAATAGAACACACAGCTAATAGGGCCAAGATTGTGGAATAAAATTGTCCTATAGTCTATTTAGCTTCTTTTGAGGAGAAAATTATTTGCATCATGACTGCACCCTGGTGGTAACTTCAAATATGATGCTGTTTTAATAAGTCAGTAATAAGTTACGAGAATGGGTATCACCTGATATCATTTTTTTGAACAATTATGGTAAGCATAGCCATTTTTGAAAAATAATGCAAAGCATATGCCTGTTAACACAACTTAGAAACCACGTCAAATTCATACAACATGGCCGGCAAAATCGAAACTAAATTTGGCTATTTGAGTTGATAAAAAATAATGAAAATATGTGATAGTATAATGATAAATAGACAAAATATTAGGAGGCAGCTTCCTGATATCATCAATTATCTATTTGTCCTTGATTCTTTAAATGACCCAATTTCTAGAAAAATAGAAAAAAATGACCAGCTATATTTCATAGATTTTACACAAAAACTCCATGGAATTTGAAGTAAATTTATCTTATCAGAAGAAAGACCCCTTTTGGAGTTAAGGAATTCTTGATATTAAAAAGCAACACAGCATCAAATACAAAGAAGAACTCTCAAAGAGGAAGGTACTTCATAAATCGTTTAGATAAAGATATCTTAGAAGGCTTTCTAAGGTAGACTATAGAGACACCATCTGTTAAATAGATATTGTTCGAGTTTTCCAAGAAGGAGAACACACTTCCAAATCTACTTCAGTATTAAGTAAAGAATAGTCCCAGTGGACCAGAAAATGGAGTTATCAGTAGAGATGACAATGAGTATTTTAAAATAAAGTTGCATACTTTTCATTTCTGACATTTGGGCATCCCCAAAGTTAGAGATGTTTTATTCATTTGCTCAATTTGCAAAAAGTTACCGGTAAAGAACAATGTTATTTTTTTCTCAACTTAAAAGGTGATATTTATTATTGGAAATTCAGCAAATGGTAAAACATCTGCTTTGCAAGCTCAGTCCCTTGCTGCTTACTTTTTGACTGTGCTTTTTGCTTCTTTGAATTGTTCTAAAACAACAATAGTACCTCCATTTCTAAACATTTAACACAAATTGAATGTGCAGTCATTCAGGTTAAAAAAATTAAATAGACACTAAATAAATTCTTCCATCTATACAGGAATAGCATGTTTACTTTCTTATATGTTACTCGTTTACTGAATGCTAATTTTTAAGTAGGTGCATATTTAGCATGATTTTTCTCTATGCTGTTACTATTTTTGTACTGCTTTTTGCCATGGTTCCTATAGTCTATCAAAAACCCTCAAAAACAAATGTGAGAAGACCTCATTTCTCATTGGTTTAATTATTGATGATCAACATATGAAATTAGGCAGATTACATTGCAACAAATACAATTAAATAAACTATCAGTCTTGAGAAGCCCATCATTTTTTAGACACTAATATTTTGTAATATTCTACGTGTTTTCTTCTCACTTTGAGAATCATGATTCCGGTTAGAATCAAGTTTGAAAATGCATATCATCCTAACTCATTCATAGTGTACAAAAGCTCTTGTCCATTAATAATACTGTATTGCATATTTGAAAATTGCTAACAGAGTAGATCTTAAAAGTTCTCATCATAAGAAAAAAACTAACCATGAGGAGATGGATGTTTACTAGACTTATTGTGATGACCATTTTGCAATACATACAAATATTGAATCATTATATTTTACACATGAAACTAATAAAATGTTTTATGTTAATTATCTCTCAATTTAAAAAAAGCTCTTGTCTTGACCACATCTCTTTGGCGCCATGAAGAGGGCACAGAAGGAATCTGAGGAGGCAATTATAAGTTGTTCCTTCTGAGGAGGCATTTATAAGTTGATACATTCAGTTGCTAAACATTTTCATGATTCAGGTTTTATGCTTGACATTGAAGATGCATTGGTGAATAAGAGATGGCTGGCATTAATGTCCTCAATTCATTCACTTTCATCTGGGGGAGAAAAGAAGTATAGATGGTTATAATACAGTGTGAAGAGTGGCTTTTAGAGAATTATGCACAAGGAGTCATGAGGATTTCAGGGAAGGCTTCATGGAAGAGGGAAACTTGAGTGGATCCTTAAAGAAAGAAAAGGGGAAAGGGCTAGCTGTCTAGAGAAGGGAGGAAAAAAAACAAAAAACAAACAAACAAAAACAAAAACAAAAACAAAACAAAACAAAACAAAAAAACAAGAAAAAGCATGGCCTATTAGGGAAAAGGTTAGTAGTTTAACAAGATTGGAGCACAGTCATAATTAGACAAGAGGTAGGAGATGTAGCCAGAAAAATAGACTTGAGCCGAAACCAACAGGGGTCATTATACCCTTCCATGGAGTTTGGACTTTATGCAATAGGTTTTGGAAGCTAATGAAGCAAAGAATGACATAATCTATTTGCATTTTATAAAAATTTTTCTAGAGGAAGTATGGATTGAAAGGGGAATTGACTGGAGACAGGGAAATCAAGTGGTATATTATTTTAATTATCTAAAAATGAAAGGATGATGGTCTGAGGGATCTTTACTAAGACAGTGGCATTAGAGAGAAAGCTAAGGGAGTAGAATGCAGATATTGACAAGATAGAATCAGCCTGTTTGACTGGATAGCAGAGGTAAAGGAGGATGACTCACAGGCTTCCGGTCTAAGAAATGTGATGAATAGTGCATCCTGTGTAGGGGACATTGGAGGAGGGACAGGTCTAGTGGTCATATCGATGTTGACTATAATGTGGCCGATGGGATATGGAGGCAGCAATGTCGAGAATGTCAAATAAGCAGTAGTCATTATAAGCCTAGGACTCCAGAGAGGTCTGAGACACAGGCTTGCCTTTTACGTCGATGCCTGGATAAGAGTTGAAGCCCTGGTTGTGAGTGAGCTTGCCCCATGGAAATTGGAGGTGTGAGAAGAGAAAAGGCAAGGATGAGTTCTTGGAAAATTCCTAACATTAACAAAAGCAATACAAGAAAATGGAGATTGAGAGCCTAGGAAAGATCATTCGAAGTTGTCCTGTGAGAATCTGCAGCATTCTATCTCTGAATCCAAGAGAAGAGGAAGGTCAGAGGAAGGAGGGCCTGGTAAAGCATGTTAAATGCCGCAGAACAATGAAATAAAATAAGCACTGAAAAAGTCCACTGGAGTTGGGGGATAAAAATCTGCTGGCCATCACAGAGAAATTATTTTTGAGTAGTTCTGAAAGTAAAAACCAGATAGTGGTGGGTTGAGTGAGGGAGAACAGATCAAGTGCAGATTCATTCTTCAAAGAGTTTGTAAATGGGAGGAGAGACAGACAGATAGACAGACAGATATAATCATTAATTCATTAAGTTGGACTCGATGTTTATTGAAGACCTACTGTTTCAGCCTGTGTACTCAGTTCCTTCTACTTTACCCTCAAAGCAACCTTATAAGGTTTGTTTTTGGATTTCGTTTATGTTTTTTGTTTTTGTTTTTGTTTTTTTTTTCAGAACAGGATAGAAATTTATTTCTCCCTCACACGTAAAAGTCCAAGTAGCTGGCCCCTGGTCACTGTAGCACTCTATACTATGAGGACCGAAGTTCTTTCTATCTTGTTTCTCAGCTGTGTGTGACTCATGGTTTAAGATGGTTCCAGGCAATAACATGGAGGGAGGGATGAAGAAGGACATGCACCTTTTTTTTCCCCAGAGAATCTAGAGGGCTGCTAAAAAACAACTGTACTTACATTTTATTGACCGGAATATAGTCACATAACTATACATAAATGCAAGGGAGTTTGGTAAACATATTCTTTACATTTTGTGTCTTTTTTCCCCAGCTAAGTTCTTTACTACTATGGAATAAATGGTGAAAGACTCTAAAATAAAAGCATGCTAACAGGACTTGGAGCAAATTTCTTCAAATTAACCAAATAAAGTCTAGGGAATAAAAGAATATAAAGTAATCTAAAAACACCAGAAGAAAGGCAGAAACAGGTAAAGAAATCCATAAAATAATGATTCAATATCATACAAAATGCAATGAAGTAACAACAGATTTTGAGCAGAGGAGAGATATGGTTTGAGGTTGGATATAACTTTAAATTTTTGAAGAAAATAATACAGATCAGCTTCTCGAAATGTTAAAGTCATCTTTTTCTGCTAAAGTAGTGATAGGTCACTACTTTAACTGTAAGGTTTGTTTATAGTCAACATTTTAAAAATTAGAAAATGGAGATGCAGAGAAGTTAAATAACTCACCTTGTGCCCCATATACTAAGTGGTAGAGCCAGAAATGGAATCTAGCAGTGGCTTGCTGGAGCCAGTTGGTAGTGCCTGGGGAGATTATCTGAAGAGAACTGTTTGTGCACATCTCTTCCCAACTCTGCATTCAATGAAGTCATGTACATAGCTTAAAATTGGCCATGGTAGAGTATTTACACCATGGAAATTAACAAACAGTACAAACCAAGGTTGATTGGTTGGTTAGTTTGTCCCCAGGGAGCCAATTGTTAAATATTGACAAATGCACCACTGGGTCTAGGTCTGTGTGCTAGCAAAGCTGAAGCATTTCTCGCTGCCCTGCATATGTGAGTTGGCCAAGGTTACTTGGTTAGCTAACAACAGAGTTGAGACTTGAACCCAGACCTGTGATCTACATTCAGCCCATATAGCCCCCAGAGCTTTGATGAAAAAATAAGTAATACATTCTTTTCTCACATTCTATGCCCAAATGGCCCATGTTAGTATAAAAGAAGTGTCATATTTATCCATTGTCTAGTTCTAAGCTACCAATTTTCTGCTTTGGCCTTCCACGCAATATGTCTCTGGTGTGTTTGCTTTTTTAAAACAGCTTTCCTGAAGACCTGGCTCTCTGAACTATGTTAATGAATTTTATTTAAAAAAAATTTTTTTTCTTTGAGTTTATGGTTTCAGAACAGTATTTATTATTGAGTGAAATAAAGTACCTTAGATACATTTTTCCATCCATAAAATGGAAGACTTACACACAGGCTGTTCATTAAAAGAAATCCTGAAGAGATCATTTTAAACAAACTTTATTTTCTAGCCAGTCAAATTTGTGCATTTAAAACAGTGTGCTTATGCAAGCTAAACAAATCTGTAATAATAAGTAACTAATACAGGAGAAATTGCTATGTCACACCATACAGTTAAGGTGAAGATATGAAATGTCTCCCCGAAATTCCCTCCAACATGTTTAATTTGGAGAATTTGTTTCTATACAGTTGAGACTTGAAACATGGTGTCTGTAGGTGGCATGGGAGAAATATTATCTTTAGCTGCATCACAGCAGATTTCACCTTAAAGCAGTGTACCTCGTTGTGTAACTGAAAAAGAGAAGCTTTTATCTGGGCTGATTCTTACACACATAAATGTGTTTCTTTCACCCAAGAGATAAAATGAGGAGTTTCATAATTTTGTTAGCCAAAAATTACTTCAGGCTTTCATATTAAATTAAATATTCTGTAAAAAAAAAAAAAAAAAAAAAAAAAAAAATTCCCAATTAAAAGGGAAAGTAACTCAAATAAAAATGTACTTTCAGGAACTATATGATAGATCTTTATTAAGGCAGCTCAGGCCATAGCAGTTCTTAATAAGATTAAGCTCATGCTAGTTGTGGAACTTGCATCAAAAGGCATTCTATGCGTATATCAGTCAATATAATAGTCACTACTTTTATCTGACATAACTTGGAAATGGAACATTCTTAATAAGCACATATTTTGATTAAGTAAAATGGCACTTATACTAACAAAGGATTAAAAATGTCCACAGAAATAAAATATAGGTGATTCTCAGGCTTTCTTGTGAAAGAAGTCTTAAGTCGTACCTGATTTTCCCACAGAGAAAACAATGAACTTATATTTCTAACCAAGAAACAGATGCCCAACGTTTTTGGGGTTTTTTTCATAGAAATAACCACAAACATTTTAATCAACCATAAGTGATATATTTGTGTACTGCGTAACTAAAAACCTTCTAAAGTAAATATAGGTCATTTGAGCTGAGCAATACAGTAATCAATCATATAAATTTTCCTATTATTTCACTGACAATTGCCAGATAAGAGGATTTGCAGGATGGGAGAGAAGCCATGAGACTATAAGGAAACAAGAAACACCTGAAGACTGCTCACCCCAGAAGTGAGGTTATGACTTGATTGGCAGCTGCAGGAACTCTGAAAGGGGTGGACCTTAGTTGGAGAAGTAAAGAGAGCTGAGAGGAGAGGCGAGGTACACAGTGTGGGGAACACCAGAACTAGGAGATTTTTTCAGAAGCAGTTAGTATCTGATCAACTAATTCATATTAAAGAGCTAATGAATGGTCATGAATTACTATATTATTCATTCCAGAGAGCATATTTGAATTTTGTTCAACATGATCATCAGTGTCTTGGCTTCCAGTTGAACCACTTATAGGAGAAGATGATCCTAATCATGGTCCATGCCTTTGAACACCTTTGCCTTGTTTTAGTCCAGGATATCTCTTGAATCTTGTCTATCCCTGCAGACCTGCATTTGCTTTTAAGTATTTCTTCAAATTAACCAAATAAAGTCTAGGGAATAAAAGAATATAAAGTAATCTAAAAACACCAGAAGAAAGGCAGAAACAGGTAAAGAAATCCATAAAATAATGATTCAATATCATACAAAATGCAATGAAGTAAGAACAGATTTTGAGCAGAGGAGAGATATGGTTTGAGGTTAGATATAACTTTAAATTTTTGAAGAAAATAATACAGATCAGCTTCTCGAAATGTTAAAGTCATCTTTTTCTGCTAAAGTAGTGATAGGTTACTACTTTAACTGTAAGGTTTGTTTATAGTCAACATTTTAAAAATTAGAAAATGGAGATGCAGAGAAGTTAAATAACTCACCTTGTGCCCCATATACTAAGTGGTAGAGCCAGAAATGGAATCTAGCAGTGGCTTGCTGGAGCCAGTTGGTAGTGCCTGGGGAGATTATCTGAAGAGAACTGTTTGTGCACATCTCTTCCCAACTCTGCATTCAATGAAGTCATGTACATAGCTTAAAATTGGCCATGGTAGAGTATTTACACCATGGAAATTAACAAACAGTACAAACCAAGGTTGATTGGTTGGTTAGTTTGTCCCCAGGGAGCCAATTGTTAAATATTGACAAATGCACCACTGGGTCTAGGTCTGTGTGCTAGCAAAGCTGAAGCATTTCTCGCTGCCCTGCATATGTGAGTTGGCCAAGGTTACTTGGTTAGCTAACAACAGAGTTGAGACTTGAACCCAGACCTGTGATCTACATTCAGCCCATATAGCCCCCAGAGCTTTGATGAAAAAATAAGTAATACATTCTTTTCTCACATTCTATGCCCAAATGGCCCATGTTAGTATAAAAGAAGTGTCATATTTATCCATTGTCTAGTTCTAAGCTACCAATTTTCTGCTTTGGCCTTCCACGCAATATGTCTCTGGTGTGTTTGCTTTTTTAAAACAGCTTTCCTGAAGACCTGGCTCTCTGAACTATGTTAATAAATTTTATTTTAAAAAAAATTTTTTTCTTTGAGTTTATGGTTTCAGAACAGTATTTATTATTGAGTGAAATAAAGTACCTTAGATACATTTTTCCATCCATAAAATGGAAGACTTACACACAGGCTGTTCATTAAAAGAAATCCTGAAGAGATCATTTTAAACAAACTTTATTTTCTAGCCAGTCAAATTTGTGCATTTAAAACAGTGTGCTTATGCAAGCTAAACAAATCTGTAATAATAAGTAACTAATACAGGAGAAATTGCTATGTCACACCATACAGTTAAGGTGAAGATATGAAATGTCTCCCCGAAATTCCCTCCAACATGTTTAATTTGGAGAATTTGTTTCTATACAGTTGAGACTTGAAACATGGTGTCTGTAGGTGGCATGGGAGAAATATTATCTTTAGCTGCATCACA
The DNA here is from genome assembly GCF_000151845.1 of Pteropus vampyrus. Lineage (NCBI taxonomy): Eukaryota > Metazoa > Chordata > Mammalia > Chiroptera > Pteropodidae > Pteropus > Pteropus vampyrus. The sequence goes on from NW_011888836.1 coordinate 1,685,261, forward strand.
GCAGATTTCACCTTAAAGCAGTGTACCTCGTTGTGTAACTGAAAAAGAGAAGCTTTTATCTGGGCTGATTCTTACACACATAAATGTGTTTCTTTCACCCAAGAGATAAAATGAGGAGTTTCATAATTTTGTTAGCCAAAAATTACTTCAGGCTTTCATATTAAATTAAATATTCTGTAAAAAAAAAAAAATCACAAGAAATTCCCAATTAAAAGGGAAAGTAACTCAAATAAAAATGTACTTTCAGGAACTATATGATAGATCTTTATTAAGGCAGCTCAGGCCATAGCAGTTCTTAATAAGATTAAGCTCATGCTAGTTGTGGAACTTGCATCAAAAGGCTTTCTATGCGTATATCAGTCAATATAATAGTCACTACTTTTATCTGACATAACTTGGAAATGGAGCATTCTTAATAAGCACATATTTTGATTAAGTAAAAATGGCACTTATACTAACAAAGGATTAAAAATGTCCACAGAAATAAAATATAGGTGATTCTCAGGCTTTCTTGTGAAAGAAGTCTTAAGTCGTACCTGATTTTCCCACAGAGAAAACAATGAACTTATATTTCTAACCAAGAAACAGATGCCCAACGTTTTTGGGTTTTTTTTCATAGAAATAACCACAAACATTTTAATCAACCGTAAGTGATATATTTGTGTACTGCGTAACTAAAAACCTTCTAAAGTAAATATAGGTCATTTGAGCTGAGCAATACAGTAATCAATCATATAAATTTTCCTATTATTTCACTGACAATTCCCAGATAAGAGGATTTGCAGGATGGGAGAGAAGCCATGAGACTAAAAGGAAACAAGAAACACCTGAAGACTGCTCACCCCAGAAGTGAGGTTATGACTTGATTGGCAGCTGCAGGAACTCTGAAAGGGGTGGACCTTAGTTGGAGAAGTAAAGAGAGCTGGGAGGAGAGGCGAGGTACACAGTGTGGGGAACACCAGAACTAGGAGATTTTTTCAGAAGCAGTTAGTATCTGATCAACTAATTCATATTAAAGAGCTAATGAATGGTCATGAATTACTATATTATTCATTCCAGAGAGCATATTTGAATTTTGTTCAACATGATCATCAGTGTCTTGGCTTCCAGTTGAACCACTTATAGGAGAAGATGATCCTAATCATGGTCCATGCCTTTGAACACCTTTGCCTTGTTTTAGTCCAGGATATCTCTTGAATCTTGTCTATCCCTGCAGACCTGCATTTGCTTTTAAGTCTTCACTATGCCCTGGTTATTAGCATGACTGTAAATCGCTAATGCATTTCTCACTGCACAGAAACAATCTGTATTTCTCAATCAAATGTGGTCCTTTCCTCTTCGAAAATATCCCTGAAATGCAATTCTACCTAAGTTTTCCCTGAAAACATAGCTATCTATTTCATTGATGTCTAAAGAGACAAACAAAACACCACATTCAAATCTAATTTTATTTAATGCATCTTTGGTCATTGTTCCATTAAGTCTGTCGACATTCATTGCTTTTTTTAAAATTCCATCTCATGACATAAAGATAAGCAACTCAACTACATTAAATTTAATATTTTTAATTGACCCTCATCATACCTAGAAATGCATTATATCTTACTAGAGACATATAGTTATCTCCCCATAAGACTTTGCTTAATTTTTTGGGTTTTTTTGCACAAACAACATAAATTTTATCATCTTAACCCTTTGTAAGTGTACAGTTCAGTGGCATTGAGTACATTCACATTGTCGTACTACCATCGCCACCATCGATCCACAGAACTCTTTTCATCTTGCAAAACTAAACTCATATCCATTAAACCACAACTACCATTTCCCTTACCCCCCAACCTTTGGCAACTACCATTCTACTTTCTGTTTCTATGAAGTTTGACTACTTTAGGTACCTCATATAAGTAGAATCATACAATATTATCTTTTTGTGACTGGCTTATTTCACTTAGCATAATGTCCTCAAGGTCCATCTGTGTTGTGGCATGTGTCAAACTTTTCTTCTTTTTTTTTAATTTTTATTTTTTTATTTTTCCCCCTCTCCTTCCCGCTCTAGTAACCCCTAGTCTATCGTCCATGTCCATGATTCTCTGTTTGTCCTGTTCATTTGTCTCTTTTAGGTTTATATCCCACATATAAGTGATATCATGTGATTTTCAATCTTTTCTGTCTGGATTTTCTTCCTTTTTAAGGCTAAATAATATTTAACTGTATGTGTACACCACTTTTTGTTTTTCCATTCATCCGTCAATGGGCATTTAGGTTGCTTCTGTCTTTTGGCGATTATAAATAATGCTGCTATGAACAAGGGTGTACAAATATTCCCTTAAGACTCTACTTTCAATTCCTTTGAGTATATACCCAGCAGTGAAATTGCTAGATCATATGCTATCTTACAAGGTTTTAAGTTAGACAGAAAGAATGATTAAATTTGTAAGATCTCCAGATTTCATAATTATTTATTTTTTTTGCTATTTTTTCTTCTCTCGTGCTTTCTTCTAGATCAGCAACATCCAATAGAAATATAATGCAAGCCATACATGTAAATTTAAATTTTTGAGTAGTCACATTTTAAAAAGTATAAAGAAATAGATGAGATTAATTTAATAATGTTATTTAACCCAGTTTATTAAAAATATTATCATTTCAACAAGTAATCAATATAAAAAATTACAAATGAAATGCTAAAAATGATGCATATACCAGGCATGTATATTACAATAAAGATTAACAGAGAACATGATACAACAGTTAAAGAAAAATGTAGTTCTACCAAGACAATAAAGTTACATTTAATGAAGAACTATTTTATACTACTTTAGTTTTTAAATTAAACTTTAAATTAATTAAAATTAAAAATTGAATTTCTAAGTTGTACTAGCCACATGCTAAGTGCTCAATAGCCATGTGCAGCCAGGGGATACCTTAGTAGACAGTGAAGAGATGACCATTTCTGTCATCACCAGACATTCTATTGGACAGTGCTGCTCTAGGCCATGATCTCTCTGAGGGCAGAGAACTTGGATCACTTGTTTACTATCACAGCCTATTACCTGGTGCATAGTAAGTGTTCAATATGTAATTATTGGATGATCAGCCAAATTTGTTTAGCAACCATCTATTGAATGCTCACCATTTGCCAGGACCTGTCATGGCAGTGGTGCCTTATTGAGTGAGCCTATACCAGCAACATGCCTAGTCTTAGAATGCCTTTTCAGAGACTGGGGTCCTTGCAGGTTCTGTTTGCTTGGTTTCTGAGCTATGTTTTGAATTTAATGAAAA
>NW_011888836.1:1689467-1715950 GCF_000151845.1 Pteropus vampyrus
TTTTTTTTTTAATTGCAAAGTGAATGTAACAAGTGTCTGCATGCCTTTCCAGTATTTGCTGTTAGCCAAGCCTTCTCAGCATCAGTGAACAGTAGTGATCATTGTGTGCTAGGAGGACAGCTGTGCTTTCGCTTCCTGAGAATTATAAGGGCATTTGTGAAAAATGAAGCTACATCATTCAAAGTATCCTTAATCAACATGTTTATAGAATCACTGCTGTAAAGTTAAAAAAAAAGTCCTCAGTCAAAATATGTAACTCACATATTAATTCATATATAACTATGATTGTTATTTTTTAGTATTAATTAAATGACAACATTAAAAATCATTACAGTGTAAAAATTAGTTAAAATATTTTTGGGTCTGAAATACCCAACACATAAAGGGTTATGACTATGTAATTTATTATATCTTTGGTTGTTGAATATTTTAGAAAGTTAGCCTTTTCTTTCTGTATTTAACCTGATACAAATGTACAGAATTATGTTTTAAGGTAAAATGTAAATTCATAGAATTTAATTTACTTTTCTGGGGTTTATTGAGAAAACATGAAAAAAAATCAGTTTCCATTTTCACACGAGGAAGAAAATTAAGAGATAATCAATTAAATATTTTTAACTTCCTAGAAGAAGTCTTTAAATAACAACTTCCCAACACATCTAGATTAGATCTTGGTTTTACATTACTTATAATGTCCTATTCTTAGTATTCTAATTATAGTTGCAATGTTTGAATTACACTGAACTTTTCAGGAACCATTTAAAGTTGGCAATAGTCAAAGTCTTTGAGATATTATAAAAATCAAGCAAACAAAAACTAACTGGCCTGAATGATAGATTTCATTATCACTTGTCTTAAATAATTTATAGTGATTGGTGGCAGAAATAGACAAAGCAAAGAGGTGCCTCTAATCAGGTTGCCTTCTTTATCTTTTTTCTCCAAAGACCACCATGTTGTACCCAGTATCAACACAGTGGGATCTAGTACAGTGTAACTTAGGCATCATACTCTTTCCAGTAGTAAATTATCAAAATCAACCTTATCACTTATGAGATAATGTCAAAGGAAAGTCTTTATTCTGGGTGAAAAATAAAAAGATTTGCACATAAAATGGCAAATGTAATTGAACTTTCCAGTTCCTATTTGCCAATACAGATGTAAACACCAAGGCTAAGGTGTAACTAATTTAGATTTTTTTTTAACCATTTGACTTTAGAACTGGTATAAGTAGTATAATACAGTATAATTTGGTGTTCTAAGTGAGGTTATAATCAGTACTCTTTGATAAAGGGCTGAGCGAGCTAAAGGACAGAGAACAAATGTGTCCCTGAAATATGCAGGGCTTCTCCAGAGCATAAGGATAGGAGACTTAGAGACGAAACTCAGTTCTGAGCTCTTAGACCAAGAAAAAGGAACACAGCTGTTTATCAACTGCTCATCCTCACCCACAGCCCCCGGTAAGATTTAGAGATCTGCTGTGCAACACTGTACCTAATGTTAACAATCGTATCTATTGTACACTCAAAATTATATTAAGAGAGTAGCTCTTATATTAAGCATTCTTATCACAATAAAATAAAATTTTAAATAAATTTTAAAAAATAGTCAAGTTCTATCTGGCAGGAGGGATTGACTAACTACAGGTAGAATTACACTGCTAAGGTGACCAAAATGCCGAAACTGGCCATGTGATGGTGCAGTCCTTTGCTCTGGCAATTAGAGGTTTAGAATATAATGGTCCCGCCCAGTAGTTGGAGAATTTTGAGACAACTTGGCTACAAATGAAGTAAGGAGCAATATGATCTTAAAAGTGAAGCTTTCCACATTTTTCTGTAAGTTTGAAATTTTTGTAATAAAAGTTGGAAAACTAAAAAAAAAAAAAAAAAAAAAAAAATGAAGGGATTAAATACAAATTGGTAAGTACAAAACAGTCACAGGGATGTGAGGTACAGTAACATGATATTTTCAGAAATTATTGTTGGACTGAGTAATCAGATTATGTCTTTCAGACAGTTCGGGCAAGCAGAAGAGAGAGAAGGCTCTCCATGAAAGTGGAGAGAAAGGAGAGGTGGCGTTCAGATAAGCCTCAGCTTTGGGAACTTACCTACAGAAGGGGATATCTGCTTCTTCTGTGTCTCTTCAGACTAACTGAAGCTACTTATTCTCTTTTCACCAATTTGAATCATCCAGTGTCTGCGCCCAAACTGCATTCAAAATTATATATACTGTTGCACTGCTGTGAAGTATAGGCGCTTTTGAATTTTGTATATGAATATGGATATATAATATGTGGCATTTTTATTTTAAACTTTTTAACTAGTTTTTCTAGTTTTAAATAACCTGCTTTAGTAAGCTCATATTTTTCTATTTTCAATTGGTCATTATCCTGTCAGAAGAGATGAAATTAAATACTGGATTGTTATACATGGAGTGCCCCTTTAGCTAGAGTGCTGGGGAAAGATTTCCCTGAGGAGGCTGTATTTGAGCTGAATCATGAATGATGCAATGGAATCAGCCATGAGCAGATCTGAGAGATAAGGGAATGACAAGTGCAAAGGCCCTGAGGCAGAATAAGCTTGAAACTTGGATTGAAGAAAACGTGGCTGATTGGTGGTCAAGAGTGAATATGTAAACAGCATACAGCTGTGTTGACTGTGATAAAGTTTAGATTTTATGATAATTGCAATAGAAAAATCACTGGAGAATTTTAAGCAAGAAAACAAGATGATTATTTTTAAGCACTCTGATTAGGAGGGATTCTCAAAAAATAAAGAAGGGAGAGGGAGACCATTTAGAAAGCTGTTAAAGTAAACCAAAGAAAAATGAAGTGACCTAGTCAAGAGTGGTTTGGGTAGAAATAATGAGACCCTATCAGCTTTAGGATGTATTTTTGAGGTAAAAATGACAGCAAGCACTAATTGATTGGATATGGGTGGATAAGAACAGAGAAGGATAAAAGATGACTAGGTTTTTGGCTTGAGCAAGATGATGAATAATACTATTAGCTGAGATATAACAGAACATGAGAAGACCAATTTGGGAGGCGGGGGAGCACTGAGGATAAAAGGAGCTTTCTATTTTGGATAGATTAAATTTGAGATGACTCTTGTCTACTCAGCCAAAGACGCTTCTTGGATATCTATTGCAATGATCTAGGATAGAAATAACAGTGGCCTGAATCAGAGATGTGGCTGTGGGGCTGAGAGAAGCAGGGAGATCTGAGAAAAGTCTGAAGAAAGAATAAATAGGCCTTGGTTACAGATGACAAGTGAGCTGTGAGGGAATGCGAGAGGAAGTCCAAGACCCCTGATTTGGAGGATCTGGGTGGTGTCAGTCCTTGAGAGGGTGCACTGGAGGAGGAGTACAATTGAGAGAGAAGAGAAGGACTTCACATTTAAATAGGCTCAGTTTTAGTACTTATGGAACACTTGAGACCATGTGTACTGAGCATGTTCTTATATAAGTCTGGAACTCGAGTGAGAGCAGTTTAGAGAGATCTGAGAGTCATCAGTGTGAACATTATCATCATCAAAGCCAACAAAGTGAATGGGGTTACTCAGAAAGAGAGGCTGTGTTTTAGATAGGAAGAAATAGCTTGGAGTGGTACATGCTGGTTAGCTAAGCGATCCCGAAAATGTAGAGAAAGGGGTGAATAATGTGAATCCACTTCCAAATCAGGTCTGTTATTCTATCAGCATAGCTCTATCTCATCAAGAACTTATGAGGCAATATTAGATGTGAGTGCAAGTCTCACACCCAAAGAGCAAAAACTTATAGCCATAGAAGAAGACAATAGAGAATTTAGAAATGGAGGCTTTGATCTTGAATACTTGGGTAGTTATATACAGTTGATAAGAATGCAAAATGGTGCAGCCACTATGGAAAAACAGTATGGAAGTTTCTCAAAAAATTAAAAATAGAACTGCTACAAGGTCCAGCAATCCCACTTCTTGGTATTTATCCAAAAGAATTGAAACCAGGATCTTGAAAACATATTTGTTCTCCCATGTTCACTACAGCACTATTCATAGTTGCCAAAATGTGGAAACAACCTAAATGGCTATTGACAGATGAATGAATAAAGAAAATGTAGCATATACATATAAAAGAATACTATTCAGCCTTAAAAAAAGATAGAAATATAAAGGAATCTATGGTCAGACCACCTGGGTTTGGATCCAGCACTTGTCAACTTGGAGACCTAAACAAATAACCTCTCTGAGCCACACTCTTACCGGTAAAGAGGCATAGTGATAGTATTTACCTGATATGGTTAAGGAACAAATGAGTTAATATAAGTGAGGGGCTCAGCCTGGCATGCTGTTTGCTCCTGGACTTTGCCTGCCTCCCAAACGAACAGTAACAGCTATAGTTCAGAAGACAACCGCTCTGAATGTGGAAAGATCAAGGTTAAATCTTGAAGAAGGAAGAGGACTTCTTCAAACAGAGGGAAGGGAGTCAGCTATTTCAAGCTTGGGACTAAAAATAGATGTGGCCTATTTAGAAAACTTTTAGAATTTGTATAGGAAGTTTCTGAGTTACTCAGGTACACAGGGATCATATTTTAGGGAGCGCAGAATGCAGAGTTAGACAGGACCTTGTAACAGTGAGAAGAAATAGAGGGTTTGAGGAGATTAGCATGAGCAAAGCAATTTTTTAAACCATCAGTTTGGTAAATTAACATCATGATGGAGACTGAAATCAGGGAGGCCGTTTTGGAAACAATTACAACAATCTAGGCTTGGATGTGCTAATGACCATGGCAGGAATGATGGGGATGGAGGAATTAAAAAAAGAAGAATGAGTATGAGACAGAAAGAAAGGATGAAAAAGTGACTGTCTGGAAACAGGCGCAGGGAAGACATGGAGGGATGTCAAGTTGGAAGCCTGACTGGCAAGAAGAAGTCTATGTAATAGATACACATGAGCGAGTTCAGAGGGACAGGTTGGGGAAAAGGATTACAGGTTTCATTCAAGTCTAGTTGCATTTGATCTAATAATAGGGCTCCCATGTAGAAGCTAGAATTTGGAATCCAGAATTGAAGTTCAGGAGAGGTCAAAGCTAAGGATGTGTGTATATTGGAGACTGTATAGGTGAGAGTTGAAATGAGAGAGGATGAAATTTCTGAAGAAATGGTATGGCAAGAAGAAGGCAGGATAATATATCAGCGTGTACGTCCACAGGAACAGCTGTGAGGAGCGAAGAGGTGACACATGACCGTACTTATGGGGGCGGGGGAGATTGCTTACAACATAAATAGGAAAAACATAGTGACTGCATAGTAATGAAGACCTACTTTATTTTTTTGCCTCATTTCCTAGATCTCAGAGCTAAACAGACATTAAGACATTTTGCAGGTGAGAGAATTAAGGCTCAGTGAAGCTGAGATAACTGTAGAATCAGACCTGCCCCTTTTCAGCACTGTTGTTTGGGCTGGTCCTGCCTCTCACTACCTCATCGGATATGGTTCGATTTGTACTCTATTTTACACAAAGCATACTCTAATGTGCTGGATCTCTCTGCACAGGGAGCATGAAAGAGCACAGGAGCTGTGTCAGCTAGAGCACACCTCTGTGAAAAGCAACTCAATACAAATACACTGGATCTCGCCTGTTTCTCTCTTCTTCGTGTGTTGATTTTCTTTTAGTTGATTAAATAATTTTGCAGCCTTTAGAAAATGAAATAAGCAGTTTACTCATAAGTTTCTTACCTTTGTATGCATTTAATTAAATAATTAATCCATTGTTTATAATATTGCTTCCAAAAGTATATTGAAACAAGCTACTGTTTTATGTGAAGGAGGCTTTAAATCTCAACCATGTTTATAGCCAAATGATTGCAATAATAATTTTTTAAATCAGATCAGTTAAAATCAAAATAGCTATTTTTGAAAGTATATAAAAGTGAAGTCCCATATATGAACATTTTGCACAATTTAACTTAATTTTATTGAAAGAATAGTCATTTAAGATCTTCACCTTTTTATGAATTCCTTCTGAAGTCATAGAAATCTTAACACCTTTCTAATTTTCTTCTTGAAGGAAATAATTTGGAAAATGCCAAGAACGGAAACCTATAAAGAATTTAACATAAACTGAAATCATTAATACCTAATGGGAAAATATAATAATCCATTCTGAGGCATTTTAAACCAGCTACTATAAAATCATCTCTTCTAGGAGGCTAGGAAGTTCTTCCAAACTGGTGCTTAGTCTTACTCAAAGAAGAACTTGACAGAAATAGAACCTGTAAAACCCAAGAGTTAGAAGGAAGTAGATGGTGAAATTTAAATGACTTCATTTTAATTGCTATTTGTCATCACAGATTTCCACTAAGCTTGCTCTCATGCCTGGCTCCCATGGGACCATTGGGTCAGAGATTCTTCTGTGATATTTATTGTTTGCTGGGGAGGCGTGATGCACTTTCAGAGTTCCTTTAATTTCAGAGTTGCAAAAACAAATTCTGAAAATAGTTGGAGTATCGGTTGGCCAGACCTGTTTGCTGCAACCCCTTTTGTTTTGAACCAGTGAGGCCCAAGGGCAAGAAATACTTGGGTTAACTTAAACACACACACACACACACACACACACACACACACACACACACACACACACACACACACAATTATAGGGTTCTTTTGCAAATTTCTAAGACTATTTCTTCATCTCCTGGCTTCTTCTCTCTTATGTTACTGTGCTCTCTTGCTGAACACTCTTGAGCTGTGTTAAGTCTCCTTTCTGGGCGGTGGCAGCCCACCCAACCCTCTGCTTTAATCTGTCCTGAGGCTCATGGGATGGAGGGCAAGACTACTGGGCTGCCAGATTTGAAAGTGGGATTCTGGAGCCAAACCCTACTCACTTTTACTTTTGTAATCTCGGGCAAAATACCTAAACTCAGTCTTTCCTTCCTTTCCCTCCATTTAAAAAAAAAAAAAAAGTTATTTTAATTTTATCAAAGTAATGAATACACAATTAAATTATCAAAGTAATGCCTATGCAAAGTACAAGTACAACAGAAGTTCTTTTAACTGACCTCCTCTTAAATGATTTCCCTGACTAAACAACTCTCTCCCTTCCCTAGATCTAACTTACTGGCTGATGTTCACAGCTGGCTCACCACCAAGGCCTCACCTGCTGTCCCTCTACCCAACCTGTTAACTTCTGACCCGATTTGTAGGGATGTATGTGGACCCAGAGTCAGCCGTGTTTGTTCCCATATTTGCTGTGCCAGTTGTACTTGTTCATATAATTATTCAATTCAATTACAAATTACGTAAACCAATGACATATGGATACATAAATAATTGGTATTTCTATGATAACATGTTGGAAAGACTCAAAGTTGAGTTACTAAAAATAAAATGCTACAGAATTATGTGTGAAAGCATAATGGTAAAATATTAGGGAAAAACTCAAATCTAAAAGAATTCTGCTTTGTGTCTTTAAGTTCTCAGTCCACTTTAATGGAACTGAAACTAGGAAATATAAATGATTTATGGGTGCAGTTTATGTAAAGAAGTTCAGAACTAGAAACATGTAGTATATTTCACATGAAGAAATCCAGTATTCCCATGGATTTCTTCTATTATTAAATTAGATAAGGTCCCCATAAAGTGCTCAGCAGCATGTCTGATATTTAATAAAGATTCAGTACATGTGAGCTGTTTTTGAGGTTATTATTGATTTAATATTGTGCATCCAAATAATTTCAGAAGAAAAGAGAAAAGAATCAATATTTCGAAAGAAAATATTGGGATTAAAATTTAAATCCAACAACCAAACATTAGACAGCAAAAGACCTAAACTTGCACTGTGATAATTATTTTTGCTCCAGAATACGTGTATGTAAAATTAAGAGGGTATTGATAACCACATTTCTAAAAGGTTTAGCTGGGGTAAAAAAAACTGATCCATTCATGAAATGTAACCCTATTTCAATTTTAACAACAAATTGCCACATGGCCTTAGGAAACTGTCTAACCTTTTCTATTGTTATATTCTCTGTTAAATAAGGATGTTGATAAACAATTTAATTTATCATGTGGCCAGAATTACTTTGAGAAAAGTACATTATCGTCATATTTGTGTTCTCTCACTTGAGTGTGAGTTCTACCTGGTTCAGTGTGCTGTTCATGCTGCATAGAGCTCTCAACCCCTCAGAAAAGAATCAGTGAAAATCTATTTTTTTAAATAATGATTTCCCATTAAAGCTCTAGGCCTATTCAGTTAGTATTGTGCTTATGCCAAGTTTCAAAAGGTGAAATGTGCTTGACCACCGAAAACAAAAATGACTCAGAATAATGTGATGAAGAGGAAAAATCCTGTTTCAGTAGATTGTCTGTGTCACTAAATTAAGCCTTTAATGCCATATTCAATCTTGTAAGCCCAATATTAGAACATGTACACTAGATATGAGATTTAAACTCTTATTTATTTTAAGGGGTCTGGCCAAACCCAATGAATTTCTATTATGTGAAGCCAGCCCAAAAGCTGACATTTAAAATTATTTTCACAGTTAACCATGAAAGTATATTCATAGTTATTTAATACTTGATTATGTAGCAAGGAAGTCTATCTGTATTGATTGTGTCAACTGAGCCCAAATCCTAAGTAGTCATTACATTAAAAATATTTGGGAATAGCAATGATTTAGAAGATATAGTCAAAACCTTTAAAGAGCTAAGAGCTAGCCATGCAATTACTATTATTGGGAAGTGAGAGATAATGGTTTTTTTTAGGAGACAATTCATAAATTCAAAAATAAATGGTATTAACTTTCCTGTCTTTTTATCAGATTCTTAAAATCAATATTAATTATTGTCAACCCTTGAAAAGAAATATTAAAATTTAATTCAGTACATATTTATACCTGACACTAACCTAGGTTTGGGGAAATTGTAAAGAGGAGTAAGACTGGATCACTTCTGTATAGAACAAGTTTACTATATAGTGTAAGAGACATGCATTCATCTAACTAATATGCTTCACTCTGTGATGTGTGGAGAGCCACACTAGACCAGGGAAGAGTATTCAGTCTGAATGTACTCTTATTATTATGCCCTTAAGTCAGGTTTCCTGAACCTTTAAGAAATTGGCAGATGGCAAATTTCCAGAGGCTGGGGAGGGAGTAATGGGCAATTGCTGTTCGATAGATATAGAGTTTCAGTCATGCAAGATGAAAAAGTTCTAGAGAGCTGCTATACAACATTGTACTTATGGTTAACAATACTGTATGTAATATAAAAATTTGTTAAGAGGATAGATGTCATGTTTGTGTTTTTTACCACAATAAGCAAAAAAAGAAAAAAGAAATTGGTAGATGACCTTGCACAGTTTTTATATTTGAGCAATCATGGAGATGGGGAAAGAGCTTGTCGTGCCCACATTTTTTAAGGAAATGTCATGAACATTATAAGCCAGAAAGCTTAAAAGCAATACCTGATGATAACAATTCCTCATGCAATCAATAAGCAACTTACCAGAATATCCTGAGATAAGAAAGCAGCCGCTTTTGACTTTTTGAATAGCTATTTTTTCCACATCAATTTAATTTCCTTCCATGGTTATGTGTCAGATTACATAAACAATGAGAGCATGCTGGATAAAATCAGTTTTGTAGGGAGGAAGATTTTGGATTCTAGCCTAAACAATATTCTTATCACCAACCCGTGAAAGTGTGACCTTAATCATGCTACTGTTACATGGGTGGACAAGTAAATATAGAGTTGCAATTACATCAGAGTAGGTTGAAGCAGTGGATTACATATCAAATTCCAACCCATGGGGATCAGTTATACTCTAGGACTTATTGATGAGCTATTCAAACGACTTATAAACACCATTCAAAATGCAGAATTTACTAAATCAAGTGAAGCTGCTAATACCTTATACAAGGAAACTCATGGCAATACAATTCAAATGTCCTTGGATATATTTTTTAAATCATTCTAAAGAGAGAATAGCATTTAATTGACATAAGTGTAAACTAGTATGTTTCAGCACAAATGAAGTTTGGAGAAAGATTAATTTAAAAAACAAGAGCCAATAGAATCTTTGTCTCAATTAGAGCTAGAAAAGGCAATATTATAAATGAATCGCATTGATAGTAGGTTATTTAAATGGAGCAAAATAGCAAGACAGAATTAATCTTACCATTGCTTAAGCCTCATCGTTAAGTAATTGTTCAAGTTTTTAATTAACATACTTTGAAAAAGTTATTTTTTTAAAAGACAGAATACACAGAGCAAAACATTACATATACATGTAATATTGAATATATCGAATAATATCAAATATAATATTAACAGAAATTTTAGCATAAATACAATATACAATATATTCAAATTATATATTATAAGAAATATGTGGTATAGTGTATAATATAATTTCATATATTATATATTCATAATGTTATTTAAGAAAAGAATTGGAGCTGTATAATCTAGAAAGCAAAAGGCTAATCATATAATTACCATCTGGCGGTTCCCTAGAATTGTTCTCAGAATGAGCTGAGGCTTTCTTCTCTCCGTAGATGACTGAAAAAGAAGAAATACACTATGTTACATTGAGAAACATAGTCTATCATCTGACAGAAACAGGTCTTGATTATAAAGATGGAAAATCATTGGTTTAAGGAGAATCCCAAGATTTCTTTCTTAAGGCTCTTCATTATAGAATAAACTACCATTAGTCCTGAATGTTTTAAATATTCATGGATGTCTTCCCTCAAAAATCTTTTTTCTTTAACCCTAGAATTCAGTTAATTTACTCTTCTAAGCTTCTCAAACTGAGATATTTAACAGTAGGGCCACAGGATACTCAATGCAAGGAGATACATATGGTATATCTATTTTAAGTATCAGTTTTACCCAAAGATCTGTCTCAGGTACTCAAAGATTCTAAGAGGAAAATATAATTGTATATTAACACATAGATATATTATGGAGTCAATTGCAGAGAATCCTGGGAAATTTTCTTCCTCACATCAGGTCCCTGCTTCATTTCTCTGACTCAGAGGAAACAGGCACAAATCATCTCAGTCTTTCTTATGGCAAAGTTTGAAGGTTTCCTAATAAGTGATATCAAGCCCTCACCTCTTCATTAGCCCACAGGAGATGACATATTCTATTTTACAAACCTCTCCCTCCCCGTGATTTTCTTTGCTAGAAATAAAATATTAGAAGCCGTGGGACACCTTTATGTAGAAAGTTTTTTACATGTCTTTGGATGTGATGCTAATATAACAATTTTCTTTCTCTTCTAGAATAAGGGTCAGTAAATTACTTGCAGCCTGTACCCAGAATCAGTGAGTAAATTCTCTGTAATGTTTGAGTCTTGAATAGTGATAGATAAGCAGAGCAACAACTAGAATATCTGAAAACCACATAGCATCACTTTTAAACACCTGTCCTTATAATGATAACTGTTATCAGAAATCACAGCCTAAGTAGTATTGTTGGGGTGTAAAGTCTTGGAGGGTGAGGGAGAGAGGCAAATAAGCCATGATCCTTGCCCTCATGAAATTCACAAAGGAAACCAAAGACTTTGAAGAGAGATTTTAGTTATATCCAGCTTGATGAATAATTAATATTCATCTTATTTGAAAGTTTACATTTTTCCTATTTTTCTTTTTAAAAGCATTTAATTAGCACTTCCCTGAGACATTGGACTTTATTTTCCAGAAATGTCATCCTCTAAGAATTCGGTAAAACCTTACTAATTCAAGTATTGCTAATATACAATTATTGACAATTTGACCCAGAATAAGGTGAAATTTACCTTTCTTTATATTATCTGCAAGGAATTGATTTGATAAAAGAAGTAGCGGGAACATCTGTAACTTTTATAAAGAGAATAATTGTTTTTATGGCTTTAGCATATACAACAGTCTTTAGGCAAAAAGATTCAGCTATAAAATAAGGATCCGTGACATTAAGTTGATGTCGCCTTAGACAGACTTTATTGGCATATCATAGTATTGAAAATAATAAAACTGCATTGCTTTCAATAAATTCTGACTTTTATAGCTTAAGCTAGCTTCTCCCTTTTCCTCCCTACCTCCCCAAACTCATTATTCCAATCTAACAAAGTTTACTGTTGTGTTACATGTGAACATATGCATTTATTAATAGATCAATTTCTATTATCTTATTTTTAAAATTTACAAATATAAATTTTAAATTTTTGGGTGCTTATCTTTAACACTGATCACCTAGATGATACAGTGTATTTACTTTTACAAGAAAAACTGTATTATTCTCTTTCTTTTCCCATAATTTCATACAGCAGGGTTTTTTTTAATTTAAGACTCAACATTTTTACAAAGCAGGCAAAACAAATTCCCAGGATAATAGTGAAGATTTAGGATGAGAAAAAAATAACCCCCAAATTAGATCATGCTCTCATTGGGGCATATTGAAAAAACGGAGCAGCAACTGAATGACCATTCATTCATTCATTCAATACTTAGTCAAGGGCCATGCTTATTGTTTCAAGGTGTGTACAAATAAATAAAATTCACTTCTCATCTTCACTGTACTGATAGTCCATATGTTGAAACAGAAAAGGAGACAAATAATTTTCTCATGTGATAGGTGATATGTTATCTTTATAAGCAAAGTGCTTTGGGAACACAGAGAATATACCATTTAATCTGACCAGAAGAGTTGGGGATATATATATAGCAGGTATAACATTTGAGCTCATTCTTAAGGATGAATAGAATTTCTACAAATAGAGAAAAGGACAACATTTAAAATTAATATAAGCAAAAGTATGGAGATATGGAAGTAGTATATGGACTGTTCAAGAAAAACATAGCAAACATAATTAGTTGTAGAGAACTGAGGGGGTCGGGGAGCGGTTCGTGGCATATATAAAGGTAGATTACTAAAAATATATACCCTTATTCTGTGATTGGAAACAATTAGAGCTTAGAGAAGGATTTGACAGTCATCTGCAGAGACTTAAAATGTGAAGAAATGGGAATAGATAAGATTATTCATGGACAATTGAGAGAATTTTTAGGAACACTGAATAGAATCAGCTACCTGAGATTGAGGAGGGGAGAGGTTACAAAAAGATAGATTTTCAGGTGGATATAAAGAAATTTGAGGGCATTTATGTCTGAGAGCCTCAATTTTCTTTCCACCATACTGTTGGATAAGCATGGCACGTAGAATAAGACACAGGTTTGAATCCCAGCTCAGCTGCCCATAAGTGATGTACTGTCACATAACCTATCTACAGTTCAGGGTTGTCTTCTGTAAAATGGAGGCAACCATCACATTTAATTCACAATTGGAGAACTATATAATGTATGTGAAAGCATGTTCTAAACTGTAAAGCACTCTATATTGAGAAGCAGCTTGATGTATGTAGCAGCCAGAACACATACAGTCACCTCACTGAGCTCTTGTCTATAAAACAGGGATAATAATACATAGCTTATACAGGTTATTGAGATTATTAAAGATTAGGATGTCTAACGTATTCATATAAAGGTGCTGTAGAGATGGGAGCTGCTAGATGATTATCACTTGTGAATAGGAGCTTGTCTCTGAGGTAAAAGAAAAAAAAAATGCAATGGAGAATGAAAACAAGAAGGCACATGTAAAAATGTTTTCAAGTAGAATTAGGAGCCCATTCTGAACATATGACTTTGCATGTACAGTTATACCTATGAGCTCCAGAGCAGCCAAAATGGAAGATTAGTTGGTCTGGAATTCGGTCAAAACAGGTACTATGCCATTGAGGCAACAATTGAAAATGTTGATCAATATGTTCCCCAGAAGCTTGGAGGCCTGGTGCTCCAGGACCCGTACTTCAGCCTCAACACCGGGGTGGCAGAATGCTGCCTTTTCTATTCAGAGTTAACTGCCTCTGATCCTAAGGCTCTTATTATTGTCAAGTAAGTGAGTTGAGTTGCCAGATGTCCCCAAGGTCAAATACTTTCCCATCAGCTAAGCTCAAGCTACAAGCTACTGCTCTGCGAGAGATCTGCTAGACCCCTGCCTGCCCCTCCACTCTTGGCTCATAGTCCCTACCCCAGCCTATACCAAGCTTCTCTTTCACATGAATTTTAGTTCTTCCCTACCACAGGAGGCAGCAAAAGATTTTTCTACTTCCTCTGGAATAGAAAACTGGAATTTGAACCAAGTAAAAAGGAGCCAGACTGCACACTACTTGTCCCTCATACCATCAGCACCAGTTCTAGACCGCAGTACAGAATTCACTGGTTGCAATAGGCGGGACCATGCTTCCTCTCCCACACCTGGAAGTGGGTTATCTCCCTGGCCACTAGGATAATGTCCAGTGTCCTCTTAAAATGCTTAGTGAGCCCTGGGGACCCCAGGAGAGAGCTGCCAAGATCTATCTTGATAGTTATTCAACGTACCTCAGAGGGAGGTTCAAATTGCTCGAGCACGTCCTCAATTTGCCAAATGGCTGTAATAAAGAGAATCTAGGCTATATCTTGCACATTATTGACTCCTAATTTAATTGATGTAAGATACATTCCTCGTTTGAGAATATGCTTGATTCATTCACTCAGTAATTATTCATTAAGCATACACTAAATTGAAGGTGCTAGCTACTATCCAAGATCTTTGATGATAATGAATATAATAAGTACCTTCCATGAATAATATTTGAAACATTAGGAAAATCCTGTCAAATTCAGATAAAATTTTAGTTTCTGTGAAAATATAACTGCAGAGACTCATTGGGGGTTGGGAAAGCCCAGAGCTTCTTTTTGCTTTCTCCTCAGGCTTGGCTCCCAAAGCCCACTCTTGTCTGAATATCAACAGGGATTACACAGAATCCATCTCTAAGCACCTTATTTCCTATACGTTCCTTTCAGTCAGCTGTGGTAACTTGAGGATGTATAAATTCTTCCAGAGCACATAACATAACACAGGTCCTCCCCCACGTGGCAGGGGCCAGGCTGAAGTAACCCCATCTCTGGCTTCCCTGATTCGGTTTCAGACGAGGTATTCTCCCTCCTTGCCACAAATGCACATCAACCCTTTCCTGAGTGTGCTTTCATCACCCAGGGCCATGTCAGCATGACCAGAGCACCCTCTACAACTACGACTTCATTCCTACCTGGTTTGTAAGCAATCTTCATTCTGGATCTGCTAGAGGGAGCAACTCACCTGTCATTAAAAACAAACACAAACATCTTCGATCCATTTCATTTCTTTAGCCATAACTACACTTTCCTTATGTTTCCTCCTTTAATCAGCATATCTCCCACTTCTGGGTTCTTTGTATATTTTCTTCTTTATACCTTATCTCTGTCCTTTACATAGCTCCCAGATTTTAGTAACCTTTGAGAGACAGTCTTTTGGCTTATTTTCCACTTAGTGGGAAGAACACAAGACTCATGTCCATTCAGTGGCAAATTCAAAATGAGGAGTGTGTGTGCAGCAGCATTTCATTTACATATTTTTCTCATTGCTTTTTAAAAATACTTTTTTCAATGCAAGACAATCCCATGAATCCTTGCCAGCAAGAATATAGTCCAGATTGTAACATCACAGACTTGAGGATCTTGATAAAATGTTCAAGGCAGCATCTAAATCTTGAATCTTCTTATTCTGGATCCTATACTTCCTTGAGCCTCCATTTTTAGAGACTGAAAAAAAATGCTTTCCTTCTGTGTCATGAATGGAAGTAATTCAAAATCATCTTTTCCGATCAATGAACGGAGAAACGTTCCTTAGATTTTCATAAAGAAAATCTCTGGGCAGAATTTATGTCTCAGCAAAAGGATACACAGGTAATACCTTTTTACATATTGAAAGCATACACTCCGGGAGTAGAGGGGCCACCCTTGTGGGAAAAACTGCAGCTGGTGTGAGATTTTAAAGGAAGTGTTGCTCCTGGCCACCACGTCAGGTGCCCATGTAGGCAGTCACACAACCTGTGCTTACACCTTAGAGCTTTGTATTTCGTACGTGTGTTCTCCTCCGCACAGTTCCTGGAAGAGATGATTGTGTAAATGTACCTAGTATCCTTGTACCCTAGTATCCTCTACCATCCACAGCGCTCATAAACACAAGATGAGGCTTCTGGACAAGTGGGGACTCGAGCTCCACACAGGGCATGGCTCAGGTCATTTTCCAGGGGTCACAATGCTAGGTCCTGGGGAATGAGGAGAACTGAGAAGAAGGTGTTATGGTGTTAAAATCAAGGTTAGGGTTATTATTAAGATTAGAGTGTAAAGGAGACAGTTGCACTCTAAGTGTATCACTGCAAGTGTCCCTAGCTGGCAGCCCTGCTTTCATGAGCACCTAAGGACATGCTTCCCATTGACAGCCAGAACATTCTTTTCTATAAATCCAGGATTACCGAAGCTCATAGGAAGGAATAGTTAGAGAATTTTCTACAGCCCACCTGAGCTTATGTGAGAATAAGCCTTACAAATCTTATAAGAATTGATGAACATAGTGATATAAAAAAAATGCAGCATAAACCTTCAGATTTGTGGCCTAACAATCAACTGAAAAACCCTCGTGCCATAGGATTAAAAAAGGAAAAGCCTTACCTTCTCTCAGATGGACTCCAGTATCCAAACAGCTTGCAAATTCTGCTCAAACTGATGCAATTATTCCCACATCCATAAAAATAATTTGTGGAGTTATTGGGATATTTTCTTTCTGTGGGGGAAGAGGATGCACATTATTCTTGTATGGCAATGATTAATAAAGAAAAAGTGGCATGCTGCAGTTCTAATTTAATTTAGCTGTTCTTTTAAATATTTTCCTGGTACCTGAATTACACAAATATATTATTTCAATAAGCTGATCTGCAAGTGTTTTTCCCCTTCTCATTGAGATGCAAGAGAATCTAGAGGGTCGAGATTTCCAATCTTTTTCTCTTGCATTAAAATGATCTGTCATTTCCATTGTGGCTTTACCCAAAAGTCAATTTGGGGTCTTGTTAAAGTGCCCTACAGAATAATTCAGTGGTGATAAAGATGGAATTCTTCTCAAAGCGTAACTACTCCCCTTGCTGGTGTATTGTGGAAATGACATTCATCTTTGAAAACTTCATCCTGATTCACACAAGGGGTTTTATTATTCAAGATTTTGGGGGATGGGAGGGGTAATTCTTTGTTTTTTAACTTCACAAAAAGCTACAAATTGAGGCTTAATCTAATGAAACTGGATAAATTAATGTTGTCATCATACTTCGTAAACCAAGTATGTTAAATTCAATAGAACCAGAATTTTTAAAAAATGTTTCTCATGCCTAGAAAGTAGAGAAATATTCTGAATAATGTATAGTGTTAAAGTTTTTTTAATATTATAATCTCTTAATTTTCAAAATTGAGGTACAATTTTTATACAATAAAATGCACAAATCTTAATTGTTTAGTCAATGAGTTTTGACAATTGTATATACCCTATATAATGGCCACCCAAAATAAGATATTAAATCTCATACCCTCAATAGTTCCTTTATGGCCCTTTCCAGTCGAATTCAATCCACCACCCCACCCACTTCTCACCTCCTCCTCACCACCCAGGCAACCACTTTCTTAACTCTATCACCATAGGTTAGTTTGGTCTGTTCTTGGACTTCATCTGAATGAAATCATACAACATATACTTTGTAAATGTTCCATTCACTTACCATAATATTTTTGATATTGTCGCATGTGTTCATAGTTCGTTCCTTCTTTTACTGTTGAGTAACATTGCACCGTTTAACTAAACTACATATTGTTTATCCAGTATACGATTTTTGGCATTCGTGTTGTTTCTAGTTTGGGAATATTGTGAATAGGCTGCTCTGAGAATTCTTGACCAAGTCTGTTTGTGAATATATGTGTTCATTCCTGTTGGACGAAGACTGAAAAGGAGAATTGCTAGGTCATAAGGTAAATGTTTACCTGTATAAGAAAATGACCAATAGTTTACTAGCCTTGCTGAAAGTTCCAGCTAACTCCTTATATTTACCAGCAGTGGGTATGAAATGGTACCTCCTGTGGCTTTAATTGGCATATATCTATCTGATGGTGGACAATGTTGATCACTTTTTGACTTACTGTTGCCCATTTACGTATCTTCTTTGATGCGATGTCAATTTAAGTTTTTTCTTATTTGTACTGGATCGCTTGTCTATTGTTGATGGTATTGTTATTCTGCATTATAAGTCCTTTGTCAGATATAGGGACTGTAAATATTTTCCCAGTTAGTGGTTTGCTTATTAATTTTGTTTGAAATGCCTTTCAATGAGCAGAAATTTTTAATTTTGATAACAAACAATAAATTACTTTTCTCTTTTATGGTTAATGGGTTTTAGTGTCCTAAGAAATCTTTGTTTACCCTGAGGTTGTGAAGATATTCTATTACTCAAAAAAAATGGTGATCACCCTTTTTTAATTGAGAATAATAATAAGGAAGGTTCACAGGCAAATATAGAGCATGTTAATAATGACTGCAACTCAGAGCCATGTCTGCACTTTTATAAGGTTGTGGTTGCTTGTTAATTTTTGAGTGTCTCCTTGATTTATCCTCCTTTTTTCTGGAATATAGAAAATAAATTTGGATGTTTTGAGGATTCTGAAAATTGAAGTGCTAGGAAAGCTCAATTTGAGGCTTGACTGTCCTATGTATGATAATGACTTTAGATAATGATCTTTATAGTACAAGTGATTTTATAGCATTATTTACTGTCCTTGAGCAATGACTTCAGTTCATTTCCAGGGAGACAGACCATGCTTTTTCTATTCTTTATCCTCCTATTTACAAGAAGAGGATGATAGCAAATTCTCAGACTTTTCTAATAATATCATGTGTTACATATATTGATTTAAATATACAAAAATTTTAATATTGTAAATATCTATGCAATATATGTGTCTATATAATTTTCTCAACATCTTCACTAAGGTGATGCTTTAACATTACTTAGAGCTAAGAGAAGCTCTGATAATATTTATTCTCTTGATTAATATTTACTGATCCATATTATGTCTTAGGCACTGGAGATGCAGCAGTGAACGAGTACTGACCTCTAGAGACTTACTGTTAAGTGAGGAGAGTTAGTTGAATAATTTAAGTATGGTTTTTGAGTTTGATAGATGTTCTGCAGGATATTGTAGGGTACTGTGCAAGACAGTAACAGGCAAGTCCTCTTATAGGGAGGCCTGCCTGCACAGGTGGCATCCAATCAGAGACTTGGGTTGAGAGGGAACCACCAACCATGCAGCGAGTGAGAGAAGAACAGTCTGCACAGGAGCAGCAGCACAGGTGAAAGCCCTAGGCAGATAAGAGCCGGTATGATCCAGGACAGGATGGTAGGGTGCAGCGAACAGAGGGGAGACATGAAGTAAGGTGAGGTAGGAGAGTAGGTAGCGGCAAGATCATTGTTGGGGACTTAGTGGCCATGGTCAGGAGTTAAACTGTTGAAGACAATCCTTTTTCAGAGCTTAAAGCAAAGCCCACACTCCTCACAACATAAGCTTAAAGTGTTTATGGCTAGAATAAGGGATATTTAATTAATGCTTTTGTTTTACAGTCCCTGAGGAGTAGCTTATAAGTGCTGACTGATAGTACATGGCCTGGGATGATCAGGTCTCTCACTAGTGTTCATCAAACAGAATTCTCAAGACAAGAGGTCCAAAGACGTGTAGGCCAGAGAGGGGGACACTGACTGGCTGGATTTGTATTCGGAACCCACCTAAGGGACATGAGGTGCCTGTGCACGGACAACTAAAGAAGTAGGAAGAAGACCAGCAGTCAGATGATTCAGTTGAGGCAAAGTCTTGAAATAATGTCCAGGACTTAGGATGAGACAGTGGCACAAGAAATCTCACATACACCAACCAGATCATTCTTAGGAAGGTAATGTGGACTGAACAGAGAGAAACTACAAGCAGGTAATTCCACTAAAAAGAGTTTAGACTTCATGTAAATTATGCAGAGGGGGAAAGAAAAGGAAGGCATGAAATCAAGAATTTTGTGCAGAGACCTCAACCAATTGGTCAGATTTGCTGATTAATTTTCAAGACCAGTCTAGTCTGCTGGGGCATAGCAGCCCCTACATGGCCCTCTCAGTGATTTGCAGTTATTTCCGGTAATTAGAAAGTATGGACAAAATATGTTAGCATCTATCTCTCCTCACAAGTCTTCAAGAGAGAGGCAGATAAGTGAGCCAGGTGCAGGGTCAAAGTCAGCATCCTCTCTCTGCCTCTGAGTCCTTACCACTCACTGGCTGAGTATCATTCGCCCTTCCTCCTGAGATAAGCATGTCTCTCACCCTCTCAGTGAACAGTACACAGTGTCCGTACGAACATACACACGACCTCCTCTCTGGTGGCCATTGAAACTTAAGAAAATAAAAAGTATGTTTCTCCCATATGGAAAGGCTAGATCCTTTTGTGAAAAAAAGATGTCAGCATGACTAAATATGGCGCATAAAACAGCAGGACGGTGAGCCTGCAGGAAAACCAGAATGCAATGGCTACAAAAATGTCTTAGCAGAAAAGTCAAGGAATTGTAATGCCTTTTTTTTTTTTGAGCTTTAGGGTCAAGTTGGATATCTGCAAATGACAATAAATAAAACCTAGTTTAGAGAAGAAGCTGAAATGGAAAAAAATATTAATGAATAATTAGCTTTATAGAAGTGAGTCAAAGATTAAATATAGAGATAAACAAGTAAGAGAGGAAGGACACACTCAATGGGGATAGATAAGAATTGTTTTTAAAAAATGGAAAGGAGAGAGACACTAAAAGAATGGTGACATCTACAACAACAAGGAAGAAGAATATCACAGAAATAAAGATTTAAAAAATGTCTAAAATGTGTTTTGGTAATAGTGTTTACTGCAATTGAGAAACCTAAGATTAAAACCGGAGAAGTTTCTCCCTGGTCTTCATAATGTGTATTCAGAAAATATTTTTCAACTACTTACTCTTCAACTTAAAAACGTTTTACAACAAATTAACTGTATTTCTTACATAAATCCTTTAGTTCTTGACCTACTGCTTCTGAAATCTAGAAGTAAATCTATAGATAAGCTTGGTTGTTTCATAGTGGAGCAGTTTGAGGGGCTCTTTTGCAACACTAAATATATTTTTATCGAGTTGCCTGCAAAAAACATTCGTTTTAACAGATCTGTGCTTTTAAAGGTTTTCCATTTATTGTATTAGCTATTTTTTATACCTCCTAAGGCTAAATCTGGCTAGTTGATATCACTGTGGGATTGGAACATGGGAACATAGAACTAATTTCCTCATTTGACTTTTAAATTAGTTTTGTGTGTGTTAACTAAAATTGAAACATTTCGATTATGAGTAATGCCAAGATGAACTGGGTACACTCCATTGACTTTAATGAAGTGCACATGTTCTTGCAGGCTTGTGAATGACGGCGTAGTAGCACAGCTCTTGAATCGTATTATTTAATATTTGCTGCACTCACATTTTATGATACTACTTACCACAATCATAGCTTTTTAAGTTTATGAACACAGTTGAACTTGAAATTTTTATTTCATCTACTTTTCAAAAGTGTTGATATTACCAAGGGTGCACCCAAGCTATTTTTACATAAAAGCAACAGCTGACAACCAATTTATTAAGTTCAGAGTAGCTAACATTTACTATATGACCACTATTTGAAGGGCACTGTGCCAGGGAGTTAATTGCCAAAGAATAAACAAATCACCTAGGTAATTGAAACTTTAAGATGAAATTTTTAGTTTTCAGTGATCATAATAAAATGTGTAAATTTTATTAGTATAACATTAAATACCAAACGACATGTGCTGCTAACATATGCAAATGAGAGGAACAACTAGGATAATTCTGAATAATTCTGGTTGCTCAGTGCCTTGAGCAAGGCTCTTTGTTAATTTTTTCAAACCAAGGAGTCCTTTCTTTGAGTTAAATCTTTAGTGATGTTGGAAGAGTGAAATATGCTCAGATACTTATAGATTTATTTAAATGTCATGCCATATACCCAGAGCTTCCAGCTCAAGCAATGGTTTTCTTGTTTGATTATTTTTGTGAATTTTCTCATGCCAAATAAGTAATCAAGTTATAAAAGTGCATTTAAATTAACAAATGTTCACTTAATATTAGAAGGGTAAACAACTAAATAATTCATGAATATACTAATATGTGTTAAGAGCTTTGAAACAAACAGTGGATTCGGCATGTGAAGCATGCTCTGAAAATTAGCTATTACAAAGACTTGTCCATTGTTATACACTACACTACTTACAAACACTTGCTGTCATTAGATACATTGCATGTGTCATGAAAGTTTTTACTAGTTGAATCATACAGTCCTTGAATTCATAAATGACAGCGTTTAAGTGGACTGTACCATGAACTTCTGTTGTACCATTCCCTGCCCTTCCCACATCAGATGCTTAATAAACCACCCGCTTCTAGATTAATTGCTTGACCATAGATAAGTACACGTGGATGAAAGATAGACAACATTTAAATTTATTTTATTTTTTCCCACCATCGACCTCTTTTATGGCTTTGATCCTGGCTCCTTTTTTCTTCCTTGCTCATGACAAGCCTTTGAACTCTGGAATCTGATAGAACGGAGCTTACGGAGCTAACCCAAGTTGTTTAAGTTCTCCAAGCCTCAGTTTCCCTATAACATGATGATGTGTTGAGTTGCGGGGTTTAGTTTGGTTTGGTTTTGCTTTATTTTGTTTTGTGAATGTGTTGACTATTCAATAATGCATGTAGAGAAATGTTTAAGGATACATGTATAAAAGATCTTTCTAAGACTGCTACTTGCATACCACATTGAGAACTATGTTATTTCAGTGAATAGATGTTTAGTAGCTGAGAAACCCGAAGTTCAGAGAGATTACATTTCTTATCCTCAGCCCCACAGGTAGTAGGTACGGAGCTGACATACAAATCTGAAGCTGTGGGACCCCAAACCTCACACTCCTACCATTCCACACGCTCTATCTCTGTACTAGTGGAACATAGCATCACTCCAGAGGATCCATAAGAGAACTTCTGTCTCGAATGACTCTTACGAATCCTTCAAGTCATGTAACATTTATGGTCAAGAACTTATATTAATCAAGTGCACAAGGAGAGGCTTCTTTCTCTCTATGTCACAAAAATAATAATAGTCTGAAAGAAGACAGTTGAAATGAGAACAAACATTACAGACTGTGAAAGGTGACATGACTTAAATCCTAGGGCAAAAAGCCAAGGGTACTAGGTCTAGCTTTCAGTTGTCAAGTATCATTCTGTAATCATAGATAAATTTATTTTATATAAAAAGAAAAAATTTCTATATCTCCAGACATGTTATAAATGAAAGTGATTACTGAGTATGATATAATTATATTAAAGTAAGGGACCTATCAGCCATAGAAATATATACAACATCTAAGACAGATAAATCAGCACAGAAATTAAAGGGTAATATAAATAAAAACAATAAAAGTATTATCTTGATACTTAGAATTTATGCTTTCAGGTTTCACCAACAAAGCTTATGGGAAGCATAAGAAATACAACCCAAAATAAGTTACTGTGAATTCGATTCTACCAAAGGCAAAAAGAAAGAAAAAGGAAAACATAAAGGAGAGAGAGAATGCTTTTTCACAATTCAATAATGTGAAAGAACTTTAGAGGTTGTATTTAAGAAGATATGTTTTTAAAGTATTTGATGGTACCCTTATTTAATTTAATTTTCCACTCTTATTACTCCCCAGAGTACAGACGTAGTGAAGGAATGCCCTCACAGATTGCATGACGCCTGTCAGAAATTTATTACCATACCAATTGGAATAATTTCACTCAATTTTTATAATATTTTAATCCTAAACTGAAGGGACATTTTACTAAAACCTAGATCTTAGTTTGATGATGACTTGGCAACCTCCATTAATCCAAAGATCTGAGTTTGTTTTGTTACCAAAGGATCCTGAACAACAAATTCAAATTACCCAGCATTCTTTAAGCCAGCCATCCCCAACCTTTTTGGCACCAGGGACTAGTGCTCCTGTGAGAATCTAATGCCTGATAATCTGAGGTGGAGCTGAGGCAGTGATGCTAACCCTGGGGAGCGGCTGCAAATACAGATGAAGCTTCGCTGGCTCGCCCACCACTCACTTCCTGCTGTGCGACCTGGTTCCTAACCAGCCACGGACCAGTACCAGTCTACAGCCCGGGGGTTGAGGACTCCTGCTTTAAGCCTGCAGAATGCCATACTAGAGTCTGTGGGCAGAGAAAAAGATGAACGTGCAAATTCCTTTCCCCCTTTTAGGAGTTAGTTCTATACCCTATTCACAGACAACCCAGGCCACCAATTCACTGAATAGGCTCCTCGGGCCACATGCTAAACCACTGTAAGTTTCAGGTCCATCAAATGCAGTCCAGGCCGGAGGGGAGATTAAATTAAACGGTCTCTAAGATCTTTTTCAGCATTAAAATCTTGAGATTCTATGACTGAATAAGAGTTACATATATACTGCAGTGAAATGTTAAATAGAACCCAACAGGGCCTCCTTCTCCTCAATGTTTAGAGCAAAAACCTACCTAAAATGTGCAGGTATGTTCTCATATATGTGAGAGAGAGGAGCACAGGAAAAGAGGGCGAAAGCGTTTGTAAGCAATTCCCTTGGTTTCTAATTTGGAGTTTTAATATTTTTGACAAAGGAAAGGAAGAAACAAACAAAGCAAAACAACAAAAAAAACCCAAGAGCCTGTCACAGCTCTGTATCTCAAGATTGAGACCACTGAAGACCACTGATGATCACTCTTTATGATGGCACAAAAGATACAATTAGAAATACCAATATTATGGAATACTTCCTGTGAGTTCAGCAGTGTGCTGGGTGCTAAAGGAATAAAAAAGCAAACAAGAAAGGTAGGGAAAGAAATAGGTACAGAAGAACAGGTCGGAAGGTGGTTGAACGAAGGCATGCCTCTTGGCCTAGGAAAGAACTTGTTTCACACTTTTTTTTTGCAATTTTCACTTTTTGCATCAAATGTTTTCCACTTGAAGAAACTTCTGCTCAGAACACACTGTTTCAAAGCTGAAGGATTTAAGTTGTAGGGAATTACAAATTATGCAAAGAATTACTACATTTAAAGTGATTAGTTTTAATAAAGCATGTTTAAAAGGGACAAGTATAAGTAGGGGGATAATGCTTCTAGGATTTATATCTCACATACTCCAATTTCTAATTGACCGTTGTTGCAAATACTTAAAAGGACCTCTTCGTGATTCTGAAATTATTTCTCTATTAGGTCATCCTCTGAAATAATCATTTCAGACCTCCTCTGGTTTGAAATTTCATCCTTCTACACCCTATCTTCCATACCTCTCCTCCTCGATGGAAGTCCTTACTTTATGTTTCAGGGACACCAATGGGAGCCACCCACTGAGAACTGTCTGCAATACCTGCACCAAATCTATAAGCCAATTTGCTTTTGTTCCCATCCTTTTCTCCTCGGCTCCTATTACAATAGAGAAAGTGGACCCACCTGCCATCACTGGTGAGTTCCACCTGAGTTCTGGATCCCACCTACTCTGTCCTCCTGCAGGCCTCGCTGAATGGGTTACTCACTTTTTCTCCTAGATCTTCAACCTCTTCCTCCCTATGGCAACTTGCTACCAGTATTCACAATACTCTCTGAATCCTGTATCCTCTTCCAGCTACAGCCCTTACCCCATCTGAAAAGAGTTATTATCTACATTCTTCCCCACCCCTCCTCCACCCACTCGCTCCCTGTCCACACCAATCTGGCTTCTGTCCCAGCCACTCCACTGGCTTGTTCCTGCCAATGATATCAGAGTTGTTAAATTCAAAAGCCACTTCGAGGTCTGTTTGACTTGATCTGTCTTTACCTTACTACTCTCTCCTTGAACAACAGATTTTTCTCCTCCTTCCCAGACTGTTCCTTCTCCGTTCCTTTGGGGAGGTATTTTCTTATGTCTGAATTTTATATATTAGATTCTTCTTATCTTGGCCCTGGATCCACTCTGATTTTTAATCTACACTCTTTCCCTAATGATTTCATCCACTCCTATAAACCATTCTCTCTTCTCTACTTCCTATCTTCAGAACATCAGAACCATATAACCAGCTGCCTATTGGTGTGCCATTATTGTATCTCCTCCAACCTGTCCCTCCTCCCCCATCCTTCATCTCAGTAAATGTCACCTAATTGCTCCTGCTGGAAACACAGCACTTGACACTTTCCCTCTTCCTTAGCTCACATGTTCAGTTATCAAGTCCTATCAATTTTATCTCCAAAATATATAATGTGTCATCTCTTTATACACTTCTCTACCCATCGCCATCTGTCTCGGCTATAGAAACAGCCCTTAATTGCTCTCCCTGTGTCCACTTTGGCTCCTCTCTTTTCCCTTGTCCATATCACAGCCGAATGCAAATCTGACTGGGTCACCCCATAGCTTGAAATGTTTCAAAGGCTTCCCACTGTCTTTTGAATAAAATGCAAATGCCTTTA
>NW_011888836.1:1716000-1722867 GCF_000151845.1 Pteropus vampyrus
GAAGGCATGCCTCTTGGCCTAGGAAAGAACTTGTTTCACACTTTTTTTTTGCAATTTTCACTTTTTGCATCAAATGTTTTCCACTTGAAGAAACTTCTGCTCAGAACACACTGTTTCAAAGCTGAAGGATTTAAGTTGTAGGGAATTACAAATTATGCAAAGAATTACTACATTTAAAGTGATTAGTTTTAATAAAGCATGTTTAAAAGGGACAAGTATAAGTAGGGGGATAATGCTTCTAGGATTTATATCTCACATACTCCAATTTCTAATTGACCGTTGTTGCAAATACTTAAAAGGACCTCTTCGTGATTCTGAAATTATTTCTCTATTAGGTCATCCTCTGAAATAATCATTTCAGACCTCCTCTGGTTTGAAATTTCATCCTTCTACACCCTATCTTCCATACCTCTCCTCCTCGATGGAAGTCCTTACTTTATGTTTCAGGGACACCAATGGGAGCCACCCACTGAGAACTGTCTGCAATACCTGCACCAAATCTATAAGCCAATTTGCTTTTGTTCCCATCCTTTTCTCCTCGGCTCCTATTACAATAGAGAAAGTGGACCCACCTGCCATCACTGGTGAGTTCCACCTGAGTTCTGGATCCCACCTACTCTGTCCTCCTGCAGGCCTCGCTGAATGGGTTACTCACTTTTTCTCCTAGATCTTCAACCTCTTCCTCCCTATGGCAACTTGCTACCAGTATTCACAATACTCTCTGAATCCTGTATCCTCTTCCAGCTACAGCCCTTACCCCATCTGAAAAGAGTTATTATCTACATTCTTCCCCACCCCTCCTCCACCCACTCGCTCCCTGTCCACACCAATCTGGCTTCTGTCCCAGCCACTCCACTGGCTTGTTCCTGCCAATGATATCAGAGTTGTTAAATTCAAAAGCCACTTCGAGGTCTGTTTGACTTGATCTGTCTTTACCTTACTACTCTCTCCTTGAACAACAGATTTTTCTCCTCCTTCCCAGACTGTTCCTTCTCCGTTCCTTTGGGGAGGTATTTTCTTATGTCTGAATTTTATATATTAGATTCTTCTTATCTTGGCCCTGGATCCACTCTGATTTTTAATCTACACTCTTTCCCTAATGATTTCATCCACTCCTATAAACCATTCTCTCTTCTCTACTTCCTATCTTCAGAACATCAGAACCATATAACCAGCTGCCTATTGGTGTGCCATTATTGTATCTCCTCCAACCTGTCCCTCCTCCCCCATCCTTCATCTCAGTAAATGTCACCTAATTGCTCCTGCTGGAAACACAGCACTTGACACTTTCCCTCTTCCTTAGCTCACATGTTCAGTTATCAAGTCCTATCAATTTTATCTCCAAAATATATAATGTGTCATCTCTTTATACACTTCTCTACCCATCGCCATCTGTCTCGGCTATAGAAACAGCCCTTAATTGCTCTCCCTGTGTCCACTTTGGCTCCTCTCTTTTCCCTTGTCCATATCACAGCCGAATGCAAATCTGACTGGGTCACCCCATAGCTTGAAATGTTTCAAAGGCTTCCCACTGTCTTTTGAATAAAATGCAAATGCCTTTACATGATCTAATGCAGTCTGCCCTTTGCCTACCAACCTCTCTCCTTACTTTCTATCACTGTCTCTGACCCATTCACCCTTCTGTTGTGCTGAGCTTCTCTCAGCAGCTTGATCACAAAGGCTCCTTCCTGACCATGCCATATGTTGTTCTTTATCCCTGAAATTCTCCCCCTACCTCCTTCCACTCTCCCCACCTCCATGCTTTCAGATTAAATATTACCTCCTCCAGGAAATTCTCTAATCTTCCCAGCTCCGCTTGACTAAATGTACTCTCCCTGCTCTTTGCTAGCTTAGGAACTTCTACTCCGTTATATCAGTTACCACAATTATAATTATATAATTACTTGGGTAATTTCATTTGACATATCTCAATCAGACTGAAACTCCATCAGCTAGCATGATTTCTCCCACATGTTGGGTCTCAAAATTTTTTGATGGATGAATGAATGAA
This sequence comes from Pteropus vampyrus, assembly GCF_000151845.1. Classification (NCBI taxonomy): domain Eukaryota; kingdom Metazoa; phylum Chordata; class Mammalia; order Chiroptera; family Pteropodidae; genus Pteropus; species Pteropus vampyrus. The sequence goes on from NW_011888836.1 coordinate 1,718,012, forward strand.
TGTACAGCTTCCCTTTTTTCTTTCTCTTTTCTAAAATCCACTTTCTAGCCATTACACGTTTACCTTATACAGTCTTCCTATCTTGTAAAAAAAATCTGAATGAAAGGTAAAAGAAACAACTTTGGTTCTATTTTGGTCCTGGTGTTAACCCCATTCTCTGAATCTGTTTGCCTTCTGCTTTTCTCTAAACTACAAAGAAGAACTAAGAGAATAATAAGTATTGCAGGTGGAATTTAAAACCATTAGTTTATTGCATTATTCTCACAGTGACTATCGAAGGGCTTTACTTCTGTTTGTTTAGATAACAATGAGCTAGATGAGTTAGTCCCAGGTCTCTTAATCAACACTTCACCAGGCTGCCTCTGTGAGTACCCTTCATGAGTTCTGTTGGTCTATATTTTTCTTTTCACAGATGTGGTGCAAATTGAGAAGTTTATGTTCAATATTATAAATGTGAACTTTGACCTCATTCATCTGCTTTTTTAAATTTCTATTTTAAACATGCTTGTAGTTGTTTAAATAGATGAAAGCACATCTCAGTAACCTAGATACCTCTGCCCACAATTGAATTTTGATATTTCTGCTTCTGATTCTCCTGGATTTATGAGATTAGTAACTCTTCGATGTACAGATGTAGATATAGATTTTACAATGATGATGGGTTCTTTCATGTGTCCACACCCTTTTATATCACCCCTTCTGTATTGAACAGGATACATATAGAAGGCAGTATGGTAGGAAGTACAGCTGATCATCATAGAACAAAGCAAAGCAAACTGGCCTACGTGGAACTACAACCTAAACTCTGACCTCTAGAATACTATGTTTTCAGACGTGGTTCCATAGTGTAGTGGTTAGCACGTCTGCTTTATACACAGAAGGTCCTGGGTTCACACCCCATGCCCCTCCGAACAAGCCCGATGTCTGATCTCAGAAGCTAAGCACGGTCGGGCCTGGTTAGTACTTGGATGGGAGACCACCTAGGAAGACCAGGTGCTGTAGGCATAAATAATAATACTAATAAAAAATATACAGAATACTATGTTTCGATCAAATGGACTGAACACAAAATATATACACATAGTTGGTACCACAAGACCAAAACAAATCATTCATTCATTTTTTCATCTAGCCATAATTTATGGAATATCACCTCTATGGCAGGCATTGTGTATTTAATAAATTTTAAAATTATATAAATAACTTTCTTTTTTTAGCACCATATTTTGGTCAAATCAAAGGAGATGTCAGTGTCTGATTAAAGCAAAAGAATAGCCGGCTATGGAAGAGTAATGTCCAAAAAGAGTAATTTGAATCTGCCAAGGCTCCATCATCTCTGAAAAACAAGATCAGAGCTAGATGAAGGAGGCCTGTGCCTTCTCCTTGAGAGGAGCCCACATTCACAAATACATTTCCCCCACCTATTCTCTGTTGCCTCAAGTACACTTTAACAGGAGGTAGCCATTTCATGACTTAATTGAAGGGAATACTTAAACACAGAGATAGATATTGTCAATAATTCACTTTTGGTGCAAAGGACTAAAATCAGAGTTATTTTCCACTGAGAAGACTGGATGAGTCAAGGGTGAGGATTGTGTGTGTCAGACTTGGAATCTTAAGAGGTTGAGGTATGCTCCATGAAATAAATGGGAATACGTGTGCGCAGCACACATGCACGCACGCGCACACGCGCGCGCGCACACACACACACAGAACTGGGGATTTGAAAACATACTATGGCCTCCTGCTGACTTTCAGGCTGTGCCTGTTATTGTCATGACAAGGTCACCAACTCAGGAGTTATGATCATTCACCAGTGCGCTGTTTACCAGCACTGGAGCTACTCAGACAACTTGGCCTTCCTGGTCAGACTTGGTAAGATTAGACCATTCCATGCACCATTTTTGCATGACAGGTTAAGCAGAAATAACGTCTAAAATTGCAGCAATCCCAGAAAGACTGAGAAGCAATGACATAAATCATATGAATCTAGAGAGGGGAAGAGGGTGAAAAATTTTAGTACAAAAGAACAGATCTGAATCTGGAAATGGGAAATAGTTTTTAGAAACAATTGTTACAGCTATATATGCAACGCACTAGGACCTTATGAGGATAAAGAACTCCAGATGTCTGGATACCTCAACCATACATGAAATCAAGTGAATGAAAATCAAATGATAAAAGAGGTCAAACAATCACTATAAAGATTTACATGGCAGGGAATACTGTTTTAAACTCAGTTCATGCTCTGCATTGCTAGATGTTTTCTAAACAATGACAGTACTTACCTGACCCAAATTCATTGAAATAGGTTGACTTCAATGAATATAACATGCCCTCCCTATGCCTGGGGTGTAAGTTTTAGAGATCTCTGAAAATGGGTTCATCAATGAAAAATTGATCTTTTCCAAAAAATAAGTTATAAAAATGAAAGCCTAGAGCAGCTAACCTCTTTCTCTTCAGGGCATTGGCTAAAGTCTGTTATTCTGATTACATCGGAGAGAAAATTCCAATTGCATACTGATTTTTTTAACTTCATGCTAATCAGTTTCCTTTTAACTAGGTCTGTAAATTGGTGATGGAAATAGGACTAAGGCAGTACTGAAAGTGGAAAAGAGAAAAACTAGAACTATTTGAAGCTAACCATTTTAAGTATAAGAATTAGAAGCAACTTCTCTTAATGTGGCTATAGAAATATAAATAAATATAAGCATAATTGACCTGGGTTCTTATTTAAGATCAGCTACTCACCCAGGAGTTCAAAACTTTGTTTTCATCCCAGAAGTGGCTAAGGAATTCACCATGTTTCCATCAGTACTAGTGGTTTGAGGGCTGCAAAGGCAGAACTACTCTATTCTTAACCATCTCCTGTCCCTAAAGGAGCTTGGGGGGTGTTTGTCTGGGAAAATCACTCCCTCCAGGAGATTTCGATACCTCCCCTGGAGGACTGGCTCTTCCCCCATTGATACTAATTTATGTAATCTTCTGTGCCTTAGTTTCCTCATTAATAAGGTGAGGATGATATGTTCAAGAATCTGTAAATGTATAAATGGATCTGCAAAGAAAGTTTGAATATCTCCCATTTCTATTTCTTCTTCAGACAATTTGTTTAACACAGTACAGCAGAACTGAGTTTGTTGAATGTTCTAGTTAAGCTCTTAAGCACTGAGGTTCTAAACAGAATCCAAAATCAGCACCGATCAGAAGTAAACATGGTCCAGTCTTTTAAAGGTCATTAAAAGGTGACTCCGCTTCTGAGTTATCGCGATGGTTTCTAATGAATATTTTTAAAGAGAGAAGACAGAGAGTTATATATCAGTTATTGGGTTATGCATCATAATAATTATTATTTATTAATTCCTAAATATATCCAGATATGCTACTAAGAACTCAACATTTAATATCTTATTTAATCTCCCACAACAGTCTTTTATTATTATTTGCATTTTAAAGATATTAAACTGATGCATAAAGAAACTTTATAGCATGCCCCAAATCCCACATTACTAAATTAGTATTTAAGCCGACATCTTTAGGATTGCAACATTTTTCCTCTTAGCTACTGTGTGCTAAGTTTGTAGGAATATCAGAAATGATCAAGAGAAATAACTGGAAAGAGTTATAGGGTGGCACGTCATTCTCCTCATGGCTATGTTGCTCTTTTATTTCATAAGATGAATGAAAAACTGTGTCAGGAATCTGCGTCTTACTATAACTTAACAAAGGAAGAGGGGATATGGCTGATCACATTCCCAAACTGTTTTTTATTAATATAACTGAGGGAAAGCTGCTCAATAGGAGACTATAGATTTTTCCAATTGTAAGTTAACTTATTAAAAAAAAAAAAAACAGTAACTCACTTTTATGGTGGTCTAGACTCATTCAAGAAACTTCCTTCTCTGCCTAATTAAAAGAAATTGATAATAAGTTGGATACTTTGTCCCTGAGATGGCCACATTTGTACTGGCAAAAGGAAACATTTAAAACAAAATTACTGTGAAAGAGATTTTGAAATAGGACCTTGTCACTAGGGGGCACTTAGGGATATAAAATCAGCATTGCCAAAAGGACTTTCCGCAATTGAACAATTATTGACATATATCTTTTCAAGGAAAGAAAAAATATCTGATTAAAGACATAAGAATTCAGGGCATTATCTTCTGATAGACTACTTTTAGGTGCCAAGTTAGTTAGAGAAGGAGCATTTAAAGTGGACACAGTTTTAAAATCAGAGTTCCTGTCTTTTCGGTCTTTCACGATTTGAAGTATGAATGTGATGTTAAGGGGAAAAAATAATAATAATAAAGAAAGAACAGTGAGGACAAAAACCTTCGTCTTCTTCAGTCCTTTCCATTGTTTTCTCTTGGTCTTTCTCACTGTCCTCACATCTTCCTTTAATTTTTCGCTATGGTTATTTATCTCCCCCCTGTTTTGCTCACTGTTATTTGGTCTTCATTTTCAGGATCTTTCATTTCATTTTTCCTCTCATAAGATTTGTTCTTCTGCTTTATTGTTCCTCTTTGTTTTCATTAGCTATGAGATCGAGTTCAGTATGGTTTTTATTTCTGTTTTGTAGAGGTTGTTTTTCCTCCTTTTCAGATACTCACATCCCTATTTCCTTAAGAGATCAATAAAATGTGTTCCCAGGTTCTGTTTTACCTAAACTTGATGGTAATAAACAACATGTTATCTGAAGCCGGAGGAGAATAGTTTCTCACACTGATCAAGTAAATGGGGAGAAAAATAAAAGCAAAAAAACACACTCTTACACTATAGTCTCTTACAGGACACTAACAAGCAAAAGAAAGGAAGGAAGGAAAGAAGGAAGGAAGGAAGGAAGGAAGGAAGGAAGGAAG
>NW_011888836.1:1722949-1738747 GCF_000151845.1 Pteropus vampyrus
AAGGAAGGAAGGAAGGAAGGAAGGAAGGAAGGAAGGAAAAGAAAATACTATTTCATGGTGTATGTACAAAACTAAAACCACAGATTGAAAAGTGAAAGATATGGCCATAAAGAAGCTTGTTTTTGTACACAGGACACCGAATGACCAGTTTAATTGATTTTCTTTTCCAGATTCATCATTTCTTTTGGTTGTCAGGTGAAGAAGTTGTAAACTACATAAAATCATGAAGTGTAGTATTTAGGGGACATCAGATAGATACCTCAGCAAAACCATAGAGCAAAGATGGGAGACCTTCAATTGCCCTACTCCTTAATGTGAAGGGAAAAAAACCTTCCCATAGTATGTACCCTATCTGCGGAAATTACCCTGCAGTGATAATTAAGAAAATAATTGCAAGTACAATTTACCAGGTCCATGCCCATCATTTCATCCTATAAATTGAAACACTTCAACCACTGACCTAGTTTGTGAGCTTTGGGCTAACCTCCCATGAGTGGTAGATCTAGGTCTTCTTGAATAATGAAATGATGGTCTGGGACTGGAAATCATGAATTCGGTTCCTTGTTCCCCTGACTCACCATGTGGTCATGAGAAAGTCTATACACATCTTCAATTTTTCTTGTAGGAAAATGATTAGTATAATTGTTATGTTGATTACTCTAGAGATTTGATTTCAGAAAGCCGCTCTTAGCACCCAACTCTGCCCTCAACTTTTAAATAAACTTTTTATTCACACAAACAACAAACATTACTTCAGATGCCAGTTTTCACAAAATTACCATTTCAAAATGTTTTTAGGATACATTCATTTTTCTACTTATATAAAGCTAAATTGAATCATAAGACATCCATCCAGTTAGTCAATTCACATAGTTGAGTTATAATAAATAGATTAATTTTAATTTCAGTTTATTTACTTAGTGAAAGATTTTTATTCTTTTACATTTTTGCCATTTGACTGTTCCTCCCACCTGGCACCACTCCACTGACCTAACTTTACATTTCATATATTAATTTACATAGTCATTAATATCGTGTAATTCTTTAACGCTTCTCCTAAGAAGATAGAACATTTGCTTTTGTTGTATGCTGTAATATATTGCATTTCCATGTCACGTCTGCTTCCTAGTTTCTAATATCAAGCTGGTCCACAACTGCAAAGAACTTGGTTTTTGTAGCAGGAGCCTGTAAGCAGACCATCCTAATGCAGGGTACTGTAGCATACCATGATACGTGCCACAGCGGCAGGAGCTAACACTACTCAGCAGAGCAGTCATTTCATCAGGGGCCGGAGCACCTGCTAGGAAAATTTTGGGGGAGTTTGTGAAGACAGTTTGTTATTGTCACAGAAATTGAAGGTCACTTCCATTTTTGTGACATCCTTCAATGCACAGGTCAGTTCTGCCCAGCAAAGAACTGACCCCAGATACACATGGCTTTCTAAAATCCTAGTGGACATTCTTGCTATCATGTTTATAATTAGATGATCCTAGACTCTTACTCTGTTGAAGCTATAAACACAAAGAAATTGTTGCTATCTTAAGAGACACTAAATTCTCCAGAAAGTAATTACCACGTAAACCAAGGAAAAATTCCTTTTTTATTTTATTCAGAACTTGACCAAGACTTATTCTTTTGAAAAATTATGTCACCACAGGCTAATCTGGGCATTTGGAACATAATAAATATGTCAGTCTGAGATGGTTTCTGTTGCATTCCATGTTCTAGGTACAGGCTCACTTTTCTTACTACTTTGTTATGCCATCTTGGTAGTCTTATCCAGGAACTTACATATTGAAATTTATTTTATTTTGTTATAAATTATTGCCCTTTAGTTTTCCTTTATCATAATTAGACATGTAATTAACTTTTTTAAATAATAAGCTTTAACAGCTATGTGTTTCATTTCAAGATAGCTGTATTGTGTCAGCTCTCTAGAGCTTCAAACAACCAGCATTCATTTATCTCACAATCCTGTGGGTTGGTAATTCAGGCTGGGCTTCCTCTTGATTCTACAGATGCCAGCTTTGCTGATACTGACTGTACATTCCCATATCACTAGAGCCTCAGTTGGGGCTGCCTCAGCTCTGGTCCCTGTGTCTCTCATAGGCTAGCATAGACTTGGTCACATGGCAGAGACAGGAGTCTCAACCATGCAAGCCTAAACTCAGACCTGTCACACTGTTACTTCCTCTATATCCCATTTACCAAAACAAGTCACAGAGACTCCCAGATTCAAAGTATGGGAAAATAAACTCCATCTTTTTGGAGAAACTGCAAAGTTGTACTAAGGTCTACAGGTACAGAAAGGGGAATATTGTTTATAAACAACAAGCCACAAACATTTGTTTTAAAAGAGAATGTTGGGTCTAATTGATAGGTTTTAGAGCTACTACTATAGTCAAAGAAGAAGCAGAGAACTGGAGTATGATCAAATGTGTACCTAGAAAGGTCATCCGGCAGCCTATAGGTAAATTGTAAGGACACGTCCATGGAGTAAAGGAAATAGCAAGGCTATTACAATCTCCTAAGTGAGAGATGGATTGAAAATAAATTAAGACTGATGCAAACCTCCAGGTAGGATTCTGCACCAGGGGGTGAATGAGAACCGAAAGCTCACCTACATTGTTTCCCAAGCTATGGGCCCTGGCCCAGGGCTGAATTAGCTCAAAGGAAGGGGTGCCTTTTTCTAAGTCATCCACCCAAAGTGTGTGCCTTTTCTTTAGTTTATCAGCCCCAAAGAGGAAACCTTTTTAAAAATGATCTTTCCACAGGAGCAGCATTTTGTAAGTGGCATAAAAGCTCTGTATATGCTTGGTCTTGAGTCCAGAGGCTGGGTTGCTGTCTTATAATGCCAGCTTTTGCTCATACTTTTCCTTGTGTTTAAAGTGACCTTTCTCCCTCGTCTTCCTGGCAAATGTCTTCTCGTCTTTCAAAAGTAATGCCAGGATTACCTATTCCATGAGTGTTTCTGATGCCACACCATTCTCCATGTTGGTGGAAGGAAATGCCACATCCCCCTTGTGTTGATATTTTACCAAGGATAAAGTCTTATCATAAGTAGGTCTTATCTGAAAACAAATCCTGAATAACCCCGTTCTGTCCTGTCAAAGTTGTAACTACCCCTGCCACCCTCCCATCATGCATGTTGAGGTCTCTAAGGAGAGGTGTATACAGCAAACAGGATCAGGCAAAGGCACACTCTTTATTTTTATAATGCTTTTTTGCCAAGCACCATAAAGTCTCTGCAAGCCAAAGTTAGAGGCAGGCTAATTGGCCTCCAACTCAATCAAGCCATAGAAGCTTCTTTCCCCTTCCAAATAGTTCCATATCCAAATCTCAGCTTGACTTGACATTTTGAAAGTAAAAAGAAAGCAAGAAAAAAATTGTTTGCAAATCAAGCTTCCTTTACCTCTCTTGCTAATGCTCTGCCAAAATAACATTCTTGGACTTGGTGTCGAGTCTCAACACCTTCCTCCCCTGGTGTGAACCGCAGCCTCGTTCCCAATGGGAAGGCGTTCTCCCACTTCCTACCAAGATTATTGGATAGTCGTGGTTTGGGTCAGGCTACTTATTATTTCCTTCAGGGAGGATCCATGGAGTCTTGGAAAAACCCAGGCATTCTTTCCTTGGATCACTTCTTTAATCCATGCCGCTGCTCTTATGAATCAGCTAGGAGATACACACACATTCACATGCAACACACACACAAATTTTTTTTAACTTGACTATCTAAAAATTAAAATCTCTAAATCATATAATGCCTTAGTCATATAAAAAGGCAAATGATAACTTAGGAAAAATCAGATTTATAGGACATTTTACAGAAATGGGGTTAATAATCTTAATATAGAGAGCTTTTACAAACCAATGACAGTTAAAAATGAACTGATATAATGAGCAAAGTATGGGGGGACAAGCAATGAAAAAAAAAATTATTCGCTGTTAATCAAAGAAATCATCGTGTATGAAATGGGTAATATTAAATATCGATAACCCCTTTTATATAAAACAGCAAAAATTGTTCAATAATATGCATGTATAAATGTATAATATATAGCAACATAAAGTATACAACATATAGAGTACATATGTAAAATATAATCTCATAGTGATTTGTAGCATTATTATTTTGGCAATCACATTGTTAAATTTGACATGTGTGTGTTTGATATGCCGCATTACTATATTTGTCTACTTCCTTCCACTGGACCACAATGAGTGTTTGAATTTATTCACAGTACCCAACAGCGTCTGGCACAGAGCAGGCATTCAGTAAATGTTCGTTAAATAACTAGATTCCTGTGGAATATAGTTATTATTCTATTTACTCTTGTCCTTTTGGACAGAGAGGAAAAATATTTTACCAAGCCTCAGATGCACTTTGAAATGGTAAATCTTCATTTTCAGTATTTTTCCTCTGTTTCTAAGTCTCAACTCCTAGTGGAAGGTGGCAGACAAGCTGGAATCTTGGCATTTAGACTGGTAATCTCGTGTGCCCTAAGTAATCATGAAAGGCACATGTATTCCAAAAAATTAATTAATAAAATACAACTTTCCCAAAATTTAAATAACATTTATAATCTTCAAAATTTTTAATACCATAGTAGAGAAACTCATTATTTTAGGAAATCTCTTGTCTAAAATAGTGGCTTTTCAGACTATATTCTCTGGCATTCTGAGTCCCACAGAGCCCTCTCGGCATTGAAGTTGTACTCTCTCTAGACTCCACTTCCCATTTCAACCAGGGCAATTCTGCTTTTATTTATCTAACATGTTGGGGTTCCACAGGGGATTTTAATGGAATAAAACATTCAATAACATTAAGTAAATAAACAAATATGAAACACACTGATGTCAAGAATAACCGACTTGTTCTGATGCACACACACATCATCACTTCCTACATTATCTGTTTTGTATCCTATTCATTCATCAAAATGCCAATTTATAAATCTACTTCTCCTGCAAAGTCTTGCAAACTCTCCAGTGGATTAGTTGCTTTAATCTCTATACCTTCTTATATTACTTATTCATACGTCTTTCTGACTTTTTGGAGCAGTGATCTCCCAAGTGGGTTGCTCACACATCGAGGGGTATGCGAGATAATATATTAAGGAAGAATATATTAGAACTTCCATTTATGTGTATTTTTAGCTTTTTAATTATTTATTTAGGATGGAGTATTCTAAATATTCTACTATCGTGGTATATGACAGATAGATGATGACAGATGATAGATAGATAAATAGATAGATAGATGATAGATAGATAGATAGATAGATAGATAGATAGATAGATAGATAGATAGATAGATGATAGATAGATAGATAGATAATAGCTAGGATGAATAGATGTTGATGAGAAAGCTTAGTGCTGCACCATGAAAAAGGTTTAAGACTACTTCTCTAGGCTGTGGACTTCTCAGGTCGGGTTTCTTCATTTCTCTTCATGTCAAACATCATTTGCCCAATAAATTAATTTTGAAAGAATAGATAAATTTTTTTTAGATTTTCTACATATGAGTTCTCTGAAAGCAAAGAATATCTGGACTAAAATTTTGAGAAGTCACTTAATAAGTGAACACCTCTGCCACCAAACTCATCTTGTTTTTCTTGAAAGACTCCTCTATGACTCCTCTATGACTGCAGACAGTTTTTTCTTGCTGAAGTTGCTGAAGCCCCAAAGTGCCCAACAAGTCCGCCGTTCCATATGCAAAAACTAAGAGCAAAGCAGATATGGTTAGACAGCTTAGAGGTCTGGGTGAATCTATAGAACGTGGTTAGCTATATACACAACTTTAGAAATGGGAGTAATGGGGTGAGGGAAGGAAAGGGGTCTGTAGTACAATCCTGCCAGGGACAGGGTAGGAGAGAGGCAGGTGTCATTCTACATCTGCTCTAAAAAAGTAACAGACAGCATGGGTGTCTGCACTGACATGCATGATGTCACTGAGTTAAATGAGTGCACCATTGCACTCATTTTGTTTAATTTCATTGTGCTGTTCTCCTGTATGTAGTGTTCTTTTTTTCCCCTATGTTAACTGATGTATTTTATAACTCACCACTAAATATTTAGCTTCTCATCATTACACAGTATTCTCACCCAACATCCAAGTATCTATCTAAATTATGTTTTTTAAATTTTTATTTTAATTGTATCAATATACTTCCCTAAATATTTAGATAACAATAACTGTACTACTGCTACCTCAGTGATATTTTACAAATTATAATACTTATAAAATCCATGAAAGGTAGATAATGTTTATCCCCTTGGTTACAATGTAAGGAGTTAGAGAGGAAAATACAACTTTCTCAAGATATAGAAAATTATATACTATAATGAAATTCTTTTACTTTCTCTAACTTCCATGTTTTCTTTATATAAATTCAAATTTTTCATTGTTTAAATTTAAAATTAAATATTGAGTTTGACTTGTAAAATATTTAATTACTTTTGGAAATACATTTTATGAGACCCAGTAAAGTCAGTTTTAATGATATGGACTAAAAATCTAATATCATGCTTGGAACACAATTTTTTGAGAGTACACTGCATCCATGGTAATATTTACTTTGGAAAATAAATTATTGTGTTATGGGCTAAATCCTGCCAGAACTGATTTTGAAAATCCAAAGTAGAATATTTTGAATACTATAGTTTAATATGAATTGAACAGGCAAATAGTGTTTTTATTTTTTAAAAAGTAATAAAATGGTTACAATAAATTGTTATACTCATATTTATTACTCGCTCTGTGGCTCTGAACCATAAATTGACAGCAATATCTGAAGTGTAAGCAAATACTATTCTGTATAAATGTGGTATAAGCATTTTCAAAGCTTGTTGCACAATCTCATTATCATGATCAGTTATTGCTTTTCTTCCCAAGAGAAGGGTTGTCCATCCTAATTTAGTAGTGAAGAACTGATTTTATATTATAGTCTCCTGAGTGAAAAATAGCTCCAATTCTTTCAAATGAAATGATAGCTAGAATTACTTAGGTTGGCGGGGGGTGGGGGGTGGGAGGGAACAGGGGAATGGCTAGAACCTGCAGCTATCCAGAGAAAAACCCACAGTGCCGAGGGCAGTGCACCCACTGCCCCCTTAGGGAGCAAGCATGGCCTAAAATGTCCTTTCTATACATTCTCATATGATACTCAGGAATTTCCAGGATTCATAGGAAATTCTTTCCCACTTGATATGAATACAAAGAGTAAAAATAATAGTCACTGAATTTCTTTATGCTCTTATTTCTTCATTTTTGTGTTTTATCTTCTTTATTCTCCTGTCCACTCATTAGATATCCAATATTTTTTAATATCTATTTTGTGTCTAACCTGGTGCCAGATCCTGAGGTTGCAGAGAGAGGGGATTTATTCTCTCAGAAGGGAGGACAGGTGTGCAAACTAGTAAATGAGGCCCAAGGGTACAAGTGCCACAGTAAAGATATGCACAGGGTGCCATGAGGGCACAGTGGAGAGAGAGGGGAGATACACTTCGAAGAGTCCAGGAAGGCTTCACACAGGTCACCCTTATGCTACAACTTGAAAGATGAGAAGCTGATCTTCAGCTCAGACTCGGGTTGTGCCCTTCAGCACCAAGATATAGTCTATGACTGCTGCGGCCGCTCCCAGTGATGACAGAATAAAAAGTTACAAAATAACCAGCCCTATAGAATGGAAATTTAGAATAAAAATAATACTTTTTCATTATTTCATAATTCAAGGTTGTATTCTATAGTGAGGAACTGTGTGCTTTGTGGGGAAAATTAGTGGCAAGAAGTATGTATATTTGACCTTTCAAGGCCCTGGCCAGAGGCCTGTGGCACAAATTTGTATTGGAAAAAAGGATGGTTGTGCCTTGTTTCCTGGACCTAGAAGACAGTGACAGAAGCATAGTAAAGTGATAATGTGCAGATATAAAAGGAACTAGAATGGCCAGCAGGCTGCAGGATGATGGCTATCTTAACCTATTCCTAATCAAAACTTTCCAACTCAGTTTGCAGACTCTTTCCTATGGAATCATAACTATACTCCAATGACATAAGCCAATGGGACAATCCTTTTACCTGCAGCTTGGCTGCAAATCTTCCATTGTGTAGAGAGATCTCTATTATGCAGTGGTTTGTCCTCTGATTCTATGTCATGGGATCTATTTAAATGAGATTATGTCATAATAACTAACCAAATTATTAGAAAGATAGATTGCATTATAACTGTCGTGCCTTATAATAGATAATATTAGAATATTTTAGTTTTATAGTTAAATATTATACTACTAATGATAGCAATTTCTCTACAAAAGATTTTTTGTATTTATATTTTTGTAGTTATATTGTCTAGAACAACTTATTTTAGGAAAATATCTTCCGCCCTCTGCATGGTTGCTAACATTTATTGAGTAAATGGCTGGGGGTGGGGGTGCTCTGAACACTTTACTACCCTGTCACTTAAGTCTGCTACCATCTCTATTTAAAAGCAAACAAGTGAAGCTCAAAGAATAAAACAACTTGCCCATTTAGCTAGCAAGTGGTAGAGAAAAATTGGAATTCAAGACCCAGACAATAACTCATTATGCTAAAAGGTTTAAAATACTTACAAAAATACTGCATATTTTTTGACAATTGAAGAACATTTGTTTAAAGATACAAAAGATTATTGTTGACCACATAAAAATATGCCCCAATCAACTAATTTTCTACTGTTTTTCCCTGAATTATTGCTACAATAACTGTTGACCAATAATTACAAAAGCACTGATAAAGAACAGAGCTTTTCTCTCTCACTTCCTGTCTCTATGACCCTCTAATAAAGATATGTTGCTGGCTAAGAGCTGTTTTTACAGAGTATAAATAATAAAAGCATAAGCACAAAGTATGTGGATACAAGAACTGTACACAATGAACTGTCTCTTAGAGCTGTCACCCAGGCCTGCACCCAGAATTCTGCATGGACGGAGAAGGCTCATGAGCACCACAGGATGCAGTGCTGCACAGAGCTTGGTGGGACTCAGAGATTGGATTAGAGCCTCTATCTCCAGATTGGCATTACCTATTAACTATATAATTTTTTTTATTACTAAAACTATTAAAAACAAGGCCGTTGATAATTCTTAGCTTTTTCAGTTCTCTCAAAAGGAAAACAAATTTCAACTGAAATAAAGGAAAACCTAACCTAAACTAAATAATTATAGAACTAAATTGAAAAGCAATTAAGTGAAGAAACAGGCTAAACCATTTTCACTTAGTAGGAAGACAGGGCAAAGCAGTTCTCTTTCAGGTTCTTTGTGTTAAAAACTGTGACATGGACTCATCCTAGATTTTTCATCTCAGTTTACAGTTGTTAAGAAAAATTATCTGAAGTCGGTTTTTAAAACACTTGCTAATTTTTCAAGTTTCAATGAGCTACAGCTTCAGAAGGGAATTTTTGTCTGATACTTATAGGCTAAACTTATATTAGTTATCTATTGCTGTGTAACAAATCACTCCAATGCTCAGCAGCTGAAAACAACAGGCATTGATTGTTTCACAGTTTCTGTGGGTTAGGAATCCAGTGAGTGCTTAGTTACAGAATTTTAACTTGGGATTTCCCATAAGGCTATAGTCATCTTAAGACTTGCTACTGCCAAGCTCTGTCACATGACTGCCTCATGACAAGGCAGCTGACTTCCCCCAAAAGTGAGCAATCCAAGAGTGCCCAAGATGCAAGCCACAGTCTTTTTATAACTTGAAATTTAAAGTGATATCCCAGCACTTCTGCCATATACTATTTGTTAGAAGGGAATCAAAAAATCTAGCCCATACTCAATGGGAGGGGATTACGCAAGCACATGAATACTAGGCTGCCTATTATAGCTATGTATCAGAAACCAAAAGAGAAAAAGGATTAAGAAAACGAGTTTGAGAAAAGGTACTGAAAAAATCTCTCAATTCTCTCAATCTCAAACTCTTTCTCTCTCTCTCCTTCTCTCTCTCTCTCTCTCTCTCTCTCTCTCTCTCTCTCTCTCAAACACACACACACAAAGTAAGCATTTGGCTAATCATAGCCGTTATAAATTAGAATAGTTTAATACTCAGAAGAATTGCGAGAGAAAAAAACATAACTCTCTAGCATTTTTGTTGTTTTGTGTTTAGTAAGCAGAGTGTTTATTAATTACTTTTAAAAGGTTGTTTACATTATTTTTAAATATATGCATTAATATAAAAAATTGTTTTCTGAAGACTAGTGCTGTGAACTGAATTGTTTCCTCCCAAAATTCATATGTCGAAGTCCTAATATCCACTACTTCAGAAAGTGACCATATTTAGAGATTGGGTATTTGAGGAGGTGATTAAGTTAAAATGAGGTCCTTAAGGTGGGCTTTAATCCAATCTGACTGGTATCCTTATAAGAAGAAGAAATTTGGACACAAAGAGAAACATCAGATATGCATGCACGTTGCAGAAAGACCATGTAAAGACAAAGAAGATGGCCATCCGCAAGCTAAAAGGAGAGGCCTCGAATGAAATCAATCTTACCAAAACCTTGATCTCAGACTTCTGCCTCAGAACTATAAGAAACCTCTGTTCTTGAAGCCACTCAGCCTGTGGTACTTTATTATGACAGCCAGAGCAAACTAATCAACTAGTTATTTTATAACTGAAATCTCATATGCATCCTTAAATTCAGTTTTTCATTCTAACTCTTATCATTTTAAGATTGTTTGTAATTTTCCAAAGAACACAGCTAAATTGAATTTAATCTTTTTCTTTCTTTAGTTTTTCTCCCTTTACTCATTTATCATATTGTTTCTTCTGTCTTTGCCTCGTCTTCACTAAGATAATATTAAACTACCTTAACAGTGGCCCGATAGCAATACATGTGTCTGGATAGGAATCTTGGCACTATGGTGATAGCAAAAAAAATCAGAAATGAAGAACATTTTTTTGGATTCTTTTGTTATTTCTTATGGTACAACCATTGACACAGGTATACTAACACCATTAGATATCCACCTTCATTTCTGGACCTAAAAGTTCTGGCTTTCCCCAAGAGAATAAAATGTAAAGCTTATATTCTCTTTAATGTTTATGATTTTTCTGTTTCATGGGATGGTTGTATACTCAGCTTCGTCAATACTGATTGCTAAAGAGTTTTCTAGAGTGGTTATACAAATTTCACTCCTCCATTATTGTATGCGAGTGAGTTACTTTTGTCCCAAATCCTCACCAACACTTGACATTCTTTGCCTGTTTATTTTAGCCATACTGGTGAGTGTGGATAATATAATATTTTCATTTTCCTGATGACTAATAAATTTGAGTACCTTTTCAAGTTTTTGGTCATTTGGTAATCTTTTATGAAGTGCCTTTTCAAGTTCTTTCCCATTTTTCTGAGTGGTTGACTTTATCTTACTAATTAGTAGGAGTTCTTTCTATATTCTTTTGTCAAATACATGCATGACAAATACTCTTGTTAATGAATTTTCTTTTTATTTTATTAATAGTTTCTTTGGATAATCATAATTTTAATTTTAATGTAGCTAGCTTTATCCAATTTTTCTTTTATGGCTAGTTTTTTTGTGCCCTGTTTAAGAAAGTGTTGGTTACTCCCACTTCATGAAGATATTACCCAATGTTTTATTAAACTTTATTGTTTACCATTCTCATTTAGTTCTACAATCCATGTGGAATTAATTTTTATTTGTAGTGTGAAGTAGAGGTCAAGATTGGAGTAACCAATTTCTGCAGCATAATTAATTGAGAAGACCATCTTTTCTGAGCTAGTATTTTTTAAGCATTGATTATGCTGTAGGCACTGTGCTGTTAATAATTCATTTTATCCTCGTAAAATCACTATAAGCGTTTCCTCATTTTGTAAGTGAGAAAAGTTACAATTAGATGAGTTAAATTAATTTCCCAAGTGTTCATGGCTAGCAAGGGGTAAATCTGGGTTTTGAGCTCAGGTCTTTTGACTTTAAAGCCTTCTTTTAGGTAATCATAAGTCAATGTCATCAGAAAGGGTAATTAGATTTTGTTAGTGAAAACTCAGAAAGGATTGGAAACCACTGGGAAGGTGAAGGTGAAGAAGGATTGGCCCTAGAAAAGAACAGCCCTACAAAAGATCTTGAATAGTGCCTTGCATATGGCAGGACTTGGTAACAATTTACTGAAGTGCAAAAGGCATAATTTTGGAATAAGTATAAAGCTTTATTTTTATACACAGGTTACATGTGATTTTTATATAGAAAATCTTCTGTGATCTATCCCTTACGTAATTGTCTATGGCAGTGGTTTTCGAAGTGTGGCTCCCCAAACTAATAGCATGGGAACTAGTTAGAAATAAAGATGTTTAGGCCTCATCCAAGACTTACTAAATGAGAAATTTTGTGGGTAGAACCCAGGAAACTGTTTTTTAACAGGTTCCTTTGGTACACTAAATCTGAAACACACCAGTCTAGGACCTAACTTTCTCTATCTTTACCGCAGAGGGTTCCTTCAACCTGTCCTGCTGGGTCATACCCCCAGGTGGGTGCTTACTGACAGTGCCTCTGCCCAGATTCGCAGCATAATTCTTAGCCTGGCTAATCCATTCTCAGGTTAGTGCTTCCCTCTCCTTACACCTATGCACACACACACAGAGGTCCTCTTCTTATCGCACTGCTTTGTAATTATTTGTCTGCTTGTTTGTATCTGCCATTAGACCGTGAGGAGCTTCAGGCAAGACCTTTTGAATTCCCAGAGCATGACGTACAGTAGCTGCTCAATACAAATTTTTAAGTAAATGAATTATATTCAGTTTTATTCTTGAAGGAGTAAAAGGAATTACATAATTTTTGAAAGGAATTACATAATTTTCGAGTGAATCAATAAATATTTGAGGGACTTTCTTATGGAAAAAGAATCATAGAACAAGGTACAGTGAGAGACTTCAAGGAGGCAAGAAGCACTGAAATACTTGTCACAAAAGGTGTTCAAGGAAACAGGAAAATCTCCAAGGATTCTACAACCCTTTCCCACTCCTCCGTTTAAAGGGTTGTAGAATCCTTGGAGATTTTCCTGTTTCCTTGAACACCTCTTGTGAGCCACTTGAGGCCAGTGACAGCATCCCATTTACTGTGTTTTCCCAATCCCTGGTAAGAACTGGTACAGTACCTGGCATACAATGAATGAATGAATGAATGAATGAATGAATGAATAAGTTACTTAACAGCATATGTGGAATTTTGTTGTTGCTACTGTTTTGTTTGTGTGAGTGTTTTTTGCTGGAAAGACCGTTTTAAATTACCCAATTGTCTAAGTATGCAAATTTTTAGAAACACTAGTAAAGCAGAGGGGGGAAAAAGGAAAGAGAAGTTTAACATTGATAAATTTATCCAGAATTTTATAATCGGAAATGTTTTTAAGCAGTAATTTTAACTACAACATTCATATGTTTTGTGTTTTATGGTTTCTTCTTCTCTTTTCTTCATTATGTGTGGGTGAAGAGACTAGGAATTGGGGTACCATAATCTTCTCAATGCTAAGATGCTCTGAATTGGGGTACCATAATCTTCTCAGTGCTTAGATGCTCCGAATCTAGCCCCTGGGCAGAAGCCAGACTACAAAGAGCTTTGTGGGTCTTGTTTACTCCAGGCAGGAGTTTGTACTTTATCTTGAAGGCAGCCGTAAGCCATTGATGATGTTAAGGAGGAAAATAACATAATAGATTTGCTTTCCTAAAGGTCACCCTGCCTGCTATGTGGAGGATTGATTGGGAGATGGGGAGGGGAGGATGGAGACCGAAGTACAGAAGACCAGTTAAAAGAAATGTTGAAGCTGATCAAGAGAGTTGAGGAGAACTTGAACTAGGGCTGTGACAGGATGAAAGAATAAAGGGACTGGATTCGACAGACATTTAGTAAGTTGACTTGACCCACTGAATTTGCTGACAAAGATAGGGGACTTGTCAGAAATTATTAGAGTTAGCTTTAAATTTAATAGCAATAATTAAATTGTCAAGCCTCCACTTTTGCTGGATCTGTGGGGTTATGTAATGGAAACCTTTGTTAACTACAAAGCACTGAAGACATCCGAAGTGAGATAATTACCACAGAAATCATACCTCCAAAGTCCACGTACCAGAGGCAAGCACTGAGAGTGTGAACCTGAGTTCATGTGTGTTGGAGATCAACAGCAGGATTACACATGTATTCCTCAACAATGAACGCACTGTTCATTCTCAAGTGCTCATTACAGTGGAAATTAGTAACCCTGGAATGATTGATGCCGCTCTACTCTAAACATGTCACTTAGCACAATATTTGCTGCCACTAAGTACCTCAGGAATTCACATGCTGATTGATGCCAGACATGAGTGGCTATTTTTTGTGAATGGAGTGAAGATGGGTACCTCACTGCGAAGAATATGCATCATATCTGCAATGGTCATGAGTGAGATTCTGTTTATAATTTGGCATTTAGATGTGAAGGATTGTGCCTGGTTTTGAATTTTTGTGTTTTAGTCCTATAAAAAGAAACATTTAGCTTCTTGCCCATACTTTATTTTGTTTTTTCTCAAAACCAAAAGCTCTTATTTAACAATTAAAATACCTTCTGCAACTAATTCTAATCTCTCAATTTACTTTTTAACTTCAGAAACTAGGGGGAAAACGCAATATTCCAACTCCTTTATGAGAGCGTGTGTTAAAAAAGCGGAGGGGGTGGGGAAGCCTCCTATGGTCTTAATCCATGTCCATCAACATCACAGAATTCTCTTTACATGTTTAAGGCTCATTTTGATATAGATGACTATTGATCAGCATTTTGAAGAAAGACCGAAAGGTAGAAGGCAGTACCGATATTCTTTATGATCACTTCATTTTTACATATACTTTCTGCACTGGGATTCAGAACGAGTATTTAGGCTTCTGTTTTGGCCACTAGGTTGCTACAAAATAATTCCAAAGCCTCTTTCATTTCACTTTGCTCATTTTTCTTCCTTTGGTAAAATGTTCGTTATTACTGTTACAAATTATAAAGAAAAAAAAATTCCCCAAGAAAAGCATGGACTTTCTTTTTTAACAGATTTGGAACTGATAGGGCTGCTTGCCTTAGGCAGCACTACCAGTAATTGAATCTGCATGCAGAAGTAGTAAACGTTAGGAATTTTTAGGGGAAGGAAACCTGGTGTATAAAGCAGAGTAAAAGCAGGTTGATGAAGAAGGGAAAATTCATCGTTCTAAAACTTCCTGGCTCCAGCATGTGAATAGTTGTATAAATGAACATTATAGCCTGTACCGAACACTAATTCTGCCAAGATTTTTCCAGAGTAAAGAATTCAGCTAATTCTATAGTCGACTGTGTCTCTCTGGCCTCCACCTTATGTTTGGTGCATAATAGTTATTGCCATTATTATTCTTATTCATGGGTCAATTTTATTCTATAGTTGGATTAAACACTAGCTACTTGCAGTCAACAAGAATGTATCAGAATCTGTTACACTTCTAGGCACAGATGATTATAAATATTAGTAAGACTTGCATCTTGCCTTAAAAGAGCTCATAATCTTGTCTGGAAGAAAGATGACTATTACAGTTATTACATAACTGAAATAAACCATCATAAGTCTACGTTGGAGAGTTATAAAGAAATGCAGAGGAGGTGTATCTAAGCTTGACAGATCGGAGGTGGTAGGAAAACAGAGAAGGCTTCCTAGAGGAAGAAACATTTGTGCTGTCCTCACAAAGTCTTTGCAAATGCTAGTATTTAGCCTGAAAGTAGTGAAAATAGATGCACCATCTTTAAAAGCAGTTGGAGACTTGATGTTAAGAGTC
>NW_011888836.1:1738797-1746370 GCF_000151845.1 Pteropus vampyrus
TTGTGTTTTAGTCCTATAAAAAGAAACATTTAGCTTCTTGCCCATACTTTATTTTGTTTTTTCTCAAAACCAAAAGCTCTTATTTAACAATTAAAATACCTTCTGCAACTAATTCTAATCTCTCAATTTACTTTTTAACTTCAGAAACTAGGGGGAAAACGCAATATTCCAACTCCTTTATGAGAGCGTGTGTTAAAAAAGCGGAGGGGGTGGGGAAGCCTCCTATGGTCTTAATCCATGTCCATCAACATCACAGAATTCTCTTTACATGTTTAAGGCTCATTTTGATATAGATGACTATTGATCAGCATTTTGAAGAAAGACCGAAAGGTAGAAGGCAGTACCGATATTCTTTATGATCACTTCATTTTTACATATACTTTCTGCACTGGGATTCAGAACGAGTATTTAGGCTTCTGTTTTGGCCACTAGGTTGCTACAAAATAATTCCAAAGCCTCTTTCATTTCACTTTGCTCATTTTTCTTCCTTTGGTAAAATGTTCGTTATTACTGTTACAAATTATAAAGAAAAAAAAATTCCCCAAGAAAAGCATGGACTTTCTTTTTTAACAGATTTGGAACTGATAGGGCTGCTTGCCTTAGGCAGCACTACCAGTAATTGAATCTGCATGCAGAAGTAGTAAACGTTAGGAATTTTTAGGGGAAGGAAACCTGGTGTATAAAGCAGAGTAAAAGCAGGTTGATGAAGAAGGGAAAATTCATCGTTCTAAAACTTCCTGGCTCCAGCATGTGAATAGTTGTATAAATGAACATTATAGCCTGTACCGAACACTAATTCTGCCAAGATTTTTCCAGAGTAAAGAATTCAGCTAATTCTATAGTCGACTGTGTCTCTCTGGCCTCCACCTTATGTTTGGTGCATAATAGTTATTGCCATTATTATTCTTATTCATGGGTCAATTTTATTCTATAGTTGGATTAAACACTAGCTACTTGCAGTCAACAAGAATGTATCAGAATCTGTTACACTTCTAGGCACAGATGATTATAAATATTAGTAAGACTTGCATCTTGCCTTAAAAGAGCTCATAATCTTGTCTGGAAGAAAGATGACTATTACAGTTATTACATAACTGAAATAAACCATCATAAGTCTACGTTGGAGAGTTATAAAGAAATGCAGAGGAGGTGTATCTAAGCTTGACAGATCGGAGGTGGTAGGAAAACAGAGAAGGCTTCCTAGAGGAAGAAACATTTGTGCTGTCCTCACAAAGTCTTTGCAAATGCTAGTATTTAGCCTGAAAGTAGTGAAAATAGATGCACCATCTTTAAAAGCAGTTGGAGACTTGATGTTAAGAGTCAAAAAAAGAATGTTCACACCTGGAATTTCCCCTCTTTGAATCTTTAGTTTAAAAGTTATGCTTAAGAATGTTAAAAACAGAAAATAAAGTAAATTTTAAAAGAGAATGTGAATTACATAGTTATTCGTAGTAACAACGTTGAAATCAGAACTAGAGTGATTTTTTAAGGAAATTATAGTTTATCCACTCAAAAGACTATAGAGCAGCTACTCATGATTTTGCTAAGAATTTATTATAACATTCAGTGGTTTGTTCTACAAACATGCCCAATAGCAGTGTGTGCCAGGCACTGATCTAGGCTTTGTGTACACAAAGTCAAATAGACCTGGTTCCTACAGGAAGGAGAGAGACGGACTCCAGTGGTGGCATAACCAGGTTATTGGAATGTCTATGAAGCCCATGTAAATCAAATTAAAGGACCAGATGAGCTGGCAAAAGGAGGTGGTGTAGCACATGAAGTTTTGAATGACAAGAGGGCAGAAGGAAATGGAAAGATAGTAAATTTCTTATTTTATAATGTTATGTGGGAAATAAAAGCAGATGATAACATTGAACATGCAGTTTGACCACAACTGTATAAAACCAACCAACAACAACAAAAAAAAATATGCAAAGAAAAAAAAGGGAAAAAATAAAGTGTTAATAATGGTTGTCTGAGGATAGTGTTACTATGGGTGATATTCTTCTCGCTTCTCCTTTTCACCCTTTCCCAAATATTCTATTATGAACATGTATTGCTTTTATAACAACAACAAAAAAAAAGATGCAAGAGGTTGTCAGCAGGACAGAAGGCATAAAGGGTTCAAATGTATATACAATGTATGTATACCTCATCAAACTCTCATAGCAAAATTGAATGACACATTTCCAGGACACGGTAGCACAAAGGATAACATTCTCAAAGACAAAAGACCCTCTTGTTCCTTAAGGTACTGTCCTAATCCTTAAAACAAACAAACAAAACAAAACAAAAAAACCACAGATGTAGGGTGTGTTGCATGTGTCACCTAGAAAACCCTTACTGTCTGCTAAGGTCCTGACTCTCTCCTGGATTCATTCCTTTGTAGAGAACCCACTCCGCTTAGCCCTGAGCTGGGCCCCGAATCTGTCATTTACTAAATGCGTTAGTGCCTTACATTTGCATAATACTGTAAAATTTCTGAGGCATTTTCATAAAGTTTTTATTTTTATTTTTGCAACAGCTCTGTGAGGTAGCTAGAGCCAATATCATTTTTCTCATTTTATAAAAAGTTGAAGAAAGTCATACTTAGATGAAGTTTCTTGCCTCTGGTTACAAGGCTGGTAGGTGTTGGAAGAAACACTGGAACTCGGATTTCTTTCTGAACGCAGTGTTTGTTCCTCTAAGTCACAAATACCAAATGGTAGGCAACTCTCTCTTCAGTTGACAAAAGCAGACCAGCATTCATGAGTGCAGACAAGATGGCTTATTTTTAAATCTGCATGGGCTCCAGTCAGTGTTTAGAAGAGTTCCACCACATGAGTTATATTCCATACATTTTTGTTGCGGGCAAAGAACAAAAGGATTATTAATACCCTGATTTAATACTAAATAAATCATCTAAATAGATATTGTCATTGTCCTTAAGGAATCTACTCTGAAGTGCAAAAAATCAAAAAAATATGTGTATATATATGTATGTATGTGTATGTGTATATATATCACACAAAAATCTCCAAAGGGGGAAGGGGTTAGTTAATAAGAGTGAAAAGAAAATCTTTGAGACAAAGAGATTCCTAATTATTCCTAATAATAGAATAATTTATTATGAATTTCTGTTTTACTCTGAAAAAAATAAATCAATATTCCACATTAAACATCATTTTACATTGAAAAAAAGGCATGGAAGAAGAGAATGTCTTTGAGAATCATCAAAGCACATCTTATTTTGGACATATGCACACACCTGCTCTCCTTCTGCCCACATCTAAAAAGAGGGCTCATTTAGCATTCACCGATGAACAGGAGAGTATTTCTGCACTCCTGCTGAGCTAGTGAAGTTTTTTTTTTAAAAAAAAAAAACTTATTAATGTGCCACATGTAATCATGCCCTAGTGGCTTCAGTTATATATGCCCTTTGAAAATTTTCTAATGGCATGTTGGACACCCGGCATATAAATGTCACCACTTGGAATAGAGTCAGACTTTTGCTCATCGGAATGTTCTCTGTGTAAAATTATCCCTGAGCTAACGAAAGTGAATGGTTCTCAGCAGCTCCCTCCTAAGTGATATTGCATATTCTTTTTTCTGCTATACATATGGTGTTGGTAAATAGGCTTAGGATTATACACAAGAACAATTCTACTGATAGATTAGGAAAGAAAATTAAATTGATATCTGTGTGGCCCTAGACTGTTGAGATTGTTGTCAAAACTCATCACTGCAACAATGATTTTCCCCATATTACTTTTGACTTACGTTGCAGATTTGGCTTTCTACCTATATGGGAAGCATCTTTAAATCTATATTACTTTTTTTATAAAAATGACCTTTGGAAATGATTTCCAATAACTGCAGCAGACTTTAAGCTCAAGGCTTGGTAATGAAAGGTCACCACATTTAGACTAAATGTGGATAGATCTGTACTCCCTGCAGCAAGCTATTGCTTTAGGACCTACTCTTGTATTTGACCCGCTCTTCATTCTAACCCAAGTATTTAGACAGCTTCCATCTGGGTTTAGTTTAAACTTTTTTTTAACTTCACTACAAAGTAAACGGCTTTATATATTCGCAAATAAAATATCTTCTTTAGAGGTGTACGTTTTCCTTAGAAATTTAAGGAAATGGAATGGGGTTTGCATGTCGGACTTCTCATAAGATGATTCTGCTTCTTTATACGGGATGTTTCTGGTCCATGCCGATCTTGCACACATTGAAAGGGCATGGAAAGCACACTGGAGGCACACAGGATTCCCCAAATACCTCATCTCCCTCTCATCTTTCCCTTCAAAAAGACCATTTCTTATAAAAACAAGGGAGACTAATAAAGACCCTAACCCAGGCAGCTACGCATAAACACTTCATAGGGCTGCATGATGGGGAATGCAAGAAGATGGATTTTATTTTTCCTCTTCTAGCTCAAGAGCAATGCCCACTTCTGCCCCCCAGCCTCCTCCCTTCACCAGGCCCTGGTGGTTTCCCATTTGAGCTCTGTGTGGATTCTGCATCTGTGACTGCCACACCAAACAGCCTCTACAAATGAGTCACAGGAGCTTTTCTTCTTGTCTTACAAGAGACCATTTGTGGCGGAGAAGGACTTCAAAACTATGCGAGACTTGTCTCCTCTCCATGTCTGAGCAGGCTCGAGGACTGCTGACTATGGGAGTCAGCGGGGCAATGCTCCCCTCCCCTCTGCCCTCCTGGATCTTCACCTCAGTGCTGCCCAACTGGAAAGCTAAGTTGCTTCCGGTTGCTTGGCATGTAGGAACCTGGGAAGGACTAGGCATTGGGAGACCTGGGTTCACATTCAGGGTCTGCCATTTATGAGTTATGTGATCTGGAGATAAATCGCTTATCCTCTATGCTGGAGCTTTTGTCCGAACACAGTGTGTTAATAGAATTAACGTCTGTAACTTCAGTGAAACAATGTCCAGCCTTGATCACACCCCCTTTTTTCTAAATGGGTGTCTTTGTATCAGCTTCCTCAGGGAGAGAGTCTGATTATTGCAGCTCTGGTTCTGATTTCAAAGATGGTGCCAGATGAGATGATTCAGTCTGCCCTAAGAATGCACTGGAATAAAATGATTTCTTATATTCATATACCATTTTGAAAATTCGAAGTTGTTTTCATTCATCCCACTTACAATAGTTCATTTAATCCTCCTGCTTAGCATACATTTTAAGATGCACTATTGGAGTCCCATCAGATATGCTTGGCTGCTAATAGGCACCCTTCAGAAGTTTGCTACCGGGTGCTGGGTGCTCTTCTAAGGTGGTGGGGGCACCCCCTGTGACTGGCTGTATAGAGCATAAAGAAATAAGGACTTTTGGACTTTACAAAATAGATTCCGTGGGAGCCATGACAGTAATGTCAACTGGCAAACAACCACATTACATGATGGTAACACCCTTAGGGTGTGACCAGACCACCCAAAACCACAGCCCCAGTCTGCAGGAGCCGTTAAGCATGAAAATCCCACCCGGTAATGTCCGTATAAGCTGAACACTTTAGACAGATAATGCTCAAGCCTGTCTCGAAAGTATCACGGATGGGTGCGCTAGAGCCTGACTGACACTCTGACCCTTGTAGCCACTGGCTTGGGACCAACGCGCAACCCTGCACGCTGCCAGTCAACAGAGCTCGCTTTGGAGATGCTAAGGACCTTCATCCCTTCGCTCTGTCACGTATGACTGTACTTCCCTTCTCTGTGTTGTGTGTTAGCCCGCGTGAATACCAGATTGTTTTATCTGAGAAGGTTCCACTCAATAAACCTGGCATAGTGGAAAGACACAAATGCATTCAAGAATGTGACTTCGGTAGCTGCTTTTCTTGCTTGCAACACTGGCCAACACAGAAGAGTGTGGGAATACAAAAGGCTAACTCCTTTGCCTGGAGATGGAATAAATTCTGAGGTGTAACTTATGCTCCACAGCACCCCTGCTTCAAAAATCTGGCTGAGTCTGGCACTTCTGGAATCCCCCTGTTTAGCTCCTCCCTCTTCCCTGTCCTGCTTGCTAGCCCCTTAGTGGCTTCTCCCGGAAGCACATCCTTACTGAAATCTTGGCTCAGGAAATCCTGATCTAATGAAATGGGGGATTTAAACAACAAAGTAAGGTTGACAGGACATAGTTGATGTGCTATCAAAAGACCCATGGTGGCAGCTGTGCCATTTAACAGCTCTATGGCTTGGAGCAAGTTGCCCAAAGCTCAGAGCCTCTCTCTTCTCATTTGTATAATGAAAATAATACCCCTTTTGCCTTTGGGCCGTTGGGAAAACCAGATGAGATCGTGGATTGTGGAAGTGTTTGAAAGCTGCCAAGCACCATACAGACATTATTTATATACTTAGTAAAAAAAACAAACTAACTAATTTTTAAACTAAAACAAACTTTTAAGCTGATATTAAAATCACTAACAGGTTTTCAGTGGACACCAACTCCATAGCAGTTTTAAGATTCAGAAAACACACTTCACATCTTGCTCTACTCCCACCTCTAACTTCCCCACATTCTTCATGCCTCTCATCTAAATGTGTTCTGTTCTTTTCAGTAGCCCATCAGTGTTCCAGAAAGTTGCTAGAGAAAATAGAAAGTGCGGCATTTGACTATGTCTCAGTTACTAACCGTCCCCCACCTAGTTAAAGAAATTTGCCGTGACTAGTAATGTCTACCAGTGTCTACTACCTATGCCTAAACCCTGATTTTAATTTTATTAGTCCTTATTTCTTCCATTTTAAAATGTGTTGGGTTTTAAAACTTCAAAAAGGAAATAGACATTTCCTTGCATCGTCATAGATCATAGTTCAAATCCCGTACTTCAGATCTTGTAATGTGGTCATGGATTGATAGAACACAACAAAATGGAGTTAATAAAATGTGTAGCCCAGATGGCGGCTGATTAAAAACATTTCAACCTATCTGACAGACCATGGCATGTGTGCAAAACTTTTTTCCACAAAGACCCTACAAGATTCATGATAAGATTTTATTTTTAATATGGATCTAATTAGAGAGCTCAGCATGAGAGAGTTAGAAAACATGAATAGTCAGTACAGTTGGGTACAAAACGTATTTGTCAAGCATTTAGGCACCAGAAATAAAAGGAAAAATAGTACATAGCCCCTGGTGGAGGAAACACATACAAAATCATTAAAATAGGATATGATAAGTGCCCAACATGCTCAGAGCGATAATATTCAGTCTAGGGTTCAAAAAACACATCACCATCTAAAGTGTCACCTCCTCAAATTTTTATGAGACACTTGAAAAGCTCTTTAAATTCCCTTGGGACCTTTTATTCACTGACCTGCACCTTTACCTCATTAACTCCAGCTTATCCTTTGGGACTCATCGTTCATTCATTTGTTCGTGCACACGTGTCAGATACCTAACTCTGCCAGTTCCTATTCTAGACACTGTGAATTCCACTTAGAACAAGACAGACCCCATCCTAGCTATCTGACCTTGAAGCTACATTCTAGTTGTCCAAAACAGACAGTTAACAAGGATCTAATAAGCAATAGAATTACAGATCGGTAACAAGAGCCACAAAGGAAATACACAGAGATGGGAC